>NC_051394.1:29086168-29100001 GCF_015228065.2 Penaeus monodon
GGGAACGAAATATAACAGCCATTTTTACAGACTGAGGCATTTGTGGGAATGTGCCCCAACTGAACAGTGCCTGCTTGACCTAGCCATATTGCCCCACCCAATTGACTTAACTGGGCTTTGACAACCACTCGTCTAACCAGAATAAAGGCCCAAAGAGGGTGAAGCAGCGAGGGCGCAGCATCCCGCATCACCACCCCCAGGACCCTTGGGGGGAAGGTGGACCTTTTCTGATGAAGAATACAACAGAATCTCTCATGGTTAAGCTTTCTCTTTTTTGATCGACAGATACCCTTCGTACTTGATGTTGACTAATTGTTATTCAGTAGCATGGAATATGTCTTTGGCTTCAGACATATATCCTCTTTGTTGGGAATTTCCCCCGTCTTAGATTTGAATAGACTGAGCTTCCCCATAACAGTTTCATTGTACAGTGGATGGTGCTGGCTAAAATTGAAAGTGTCCAGCTACTCTTTTAGAGGAGACAATGAACTCTGGGTAACAAGAGTTTTACCCTCTCTCCGTTGATGGGCTTTTGACACATATTGTCGGTAGTTCATTTCAACTGTCTTTGCCCTTGAAATTGCTATGACACAGTTCAGAGTGAGGGGGACAAGATTTTTTGAATAAAGGGTCTTGTATCTTTTTCAGATATGTAAAGGCTTTGCACACCATGCGTGCTTTTTCTAGCCTTCTTAAGCGGTTCATTAAGCATCTGCCAAACATGCTGTTGAAAGGTGTCTTAAAGCACAACTGCTATGCTTTATTGGTGGCTTCATGGCAGTCTTTGATATTTTCATGAATAAAAGGTTGCAGATATTCATGTTGCAAGAATTTATATCCTTTGTTGTACCACAAACCCTAATTTGATTAGCAGTTGTAAATGTTTTAGTGAACGAGGAATCTTTGAATCTTAGAGAAAATCGTTTAGTGACATAGGAGCTCTTTTACAGTGTTCACAACAACTACAAAGGAAATTCCCCCAACAGATTGGTCACCACCTAAGAAATCAGGTATTTCTCTAGCTCCTTTTCTTCCATATTTGTAATTCTTTTACTAAAAGAAGTACAGACAAGAAACACAGACCTGTAATGCAGGCCCCTCCTTCACTTCATCAAAAATCTGATCGAGCCAACAAAAATTGAGTTGCATGCCGTCGAATATGCTACTACCGAACAGCAATTGTCCATTAATAAAATCCTTATAGCGGCAAAAGCAAGCAGAGGACGCTATCTAGTCAACAAGAACCCCCCTACCTCCCCATTGCCCCACTCCGTGTAATCATCACCACATATAAACCTTCCACTTACACATACTCCCACCAGTCACAACACCCTACACCTCCACCCTAAACCCCAACTCCGCACCCCCATACTCATCGACCAGCAATCGCTTCCCTCCCAAAAGCCCTCCCTCTTCCCCCTGCCCACGACCGACCAGCCAGCTGCCTCGCGCCCTTGCCGGACTCACTGACCTCTACAAACTCCAGCCTGACAGCCATCCACGTAGCTCCTACACCCTGACGCCGCTCGCTAAGGGGGGGGAGGCGGGGGGGGTGTGGGTGGGGGTGGGGGACAGTAGACCCGCGCCCCTCCATACAGTACTCCCTAACACGCCCGTTGAGACCCAAAACCAACATGCCAAAGAAGACCTAAACGGAGCTTTAGAAAAAAACAGAACAGGAATAAACAAGCAAATCAAACAACTCGACCCACAAGTGAGCACTGGGAGGAAACAGCCTCAGCAGCAGGTATGCCAAAGGGACTACCGCCTCAACTGACTGACCTCACCTCCTCCAGCAGTGCCACCAGTCATCATTAACACTATGCAGAACAAGCAGAGCTACACAAGATGTTGATGAAGATGGTTCCACCAAAGTCATATCAAGAGAAAAGGACACCAACACAAAAGGCGAGCCCCTATTCAAAGGGAGCAGAATAGTACCAAACACAGTAACTACCATTACATCACAGTTGTCACCAGACACAAACGAAGATACATAAAACAACACTTATCTGAAAAGTTTCAAGTGAAGTGCAAAAGCCCATGAGACAGTGATGACACATGACCACTACACCAGCTTCACGGTGTCAGTAAGGGGAAAGCTATTTATAGACTCTGATGCTTTTCCCGACAATGTTTAAGTGTTCTTAAAAAAAAAAATAAGTACAAGCGTGATCAGAATGCTCAACAAAGCAATGCCGTCAGCGTTATCAGTGACTAGATCACATAATGTTATAAAAATAGAGTAGATAAATGCCTCCGCTCTACAGTATATTTGCAGGCAAATTAAAATGCTAGTATGATGAGGAGCAACAACCATAGCACATATTATGCATAAGTGAAACATTGGCTCCACGGAAATGGACAGTATTTCATCCCAATAATGTTCCAAATTTTGGACAGTTTATAGATGTGATGCAGCGAGGAGAAAGGTATGCTATAATATAGAAGGGGGACCTTGACGTCAAACAGCCGATATCTACTTACAGCCAGTTAACAATACTCAGGCCGTAGAAGATGTTCCTGGCCGTTACCGCTACAAAGCCAATGCCTTCCTTCCTCATCATCATGAAGCTGCCTACCCCTGATCTATAGGCACCCCCCAATGAACTACCTTGGAATCTTTTAAAATACATTGAATCGGCTTTTTAGAGAAATGTCACTTTAAAAAGAAACCGCCTTTTCATACTAGCGTGCGGAACGGCTGACCTAAATAATAATTTAACAAATCTAATGCTAAGTAGCTAAGATGATTAAGAAAAATAAATAAGAAACAAATTAATAGATAAAACACTGAACCACCAAATTACAGAAAACACCGTCCTTACTCAAAATTAGATTTGATAATAACCAACAGATCACACATATCTCTCCATTTCCGATGTCATCTCCTAGAATCATAGTTGACCATGATCATATAACTTATACACAAATGACCGTGTAAATATAAAGAAAACAAAAGACGATCACCCCCCGTAATAAAAGCTGTTTCACAATTTCAAACACTATTGACCTCCTCCATCTGTCTGCGAGCTTATCTTTTGTACTAAAGAAATGAACGATCAGAATTTTCACTGACAGCCCGTAATGCTACACAACAAGCGTCAACACTATCCTACACGGAAGTTATTAAAAGAAAAATCTGATGCCTGGACTCCCTACGTAACACGAATCGTCAAGACGTACCCTGCTCATGGATAAATGTTTAACATAAAGAGAATCATTAGCGTAAAGAAACAATGCCCCACACAATCTATATAAAAAGCCCCTAACCAGAAATGAGGCCGCTCTTCAGCGCTAGGATTATAAGTCACAGAAAATGCTAAAATATGCTAATTCAACATGCAAGAGGAAATATTTTTTTCAGAAATAAATTAACCGATAATTAAGACCCCGACTAACTTCTAATATAAACATCTGAAAATTGTCTAAAACACTAGTGCCTCACAATAAAACCACCTCAATATTGATTGACCAGAAGTCCCATACAAAGAACCCCCCCCAATAGTTTATTAATTACTTTTTTATCTTCAAAAATTCTGAAAACTAACTTAGTCTCAGCAAAACAATTCGCCTCTACATTATACAAACACATATAGCGGCAAGGCTTAAACTATTTTGTTTCAGACACAAACAGTGGACGTAGAAAGAATCATACTCCTAGTAGTAAAACACCTCGACAAAAAAAGTGTTCAGTAGAGCAGACGGTATTGTTTGCGCATTTTCAATCAGACATAAGTCTACCGCAACGTGCTACATTCACTGCATACGGTCACTATGTATACTACACTCTCTCATTTACTGTTGTAAACTTTCTGTCCTATGGCATCATCGCACGTATAGTAACACAATCTTTCATGGTTTAGGGGGATATAGCCGAGACTCAAGTTAGAGGGATATAGACGAATGTATTCTGGAGGCCCAACAACTGGTAATTATCTAAAACACAACATGGTTTTAAGAAATGGGTCTATCTACTGAAACAGCGCTTATACATATAAATTACTAGGCTGAGATTTAAAAAACATTATCACAAAAATCAGGATAAATTTGCGACCATTATCGCCTCCGGGCTAGCTACAGTGGTAACGCCCTGTCGGCCCTCTCATCCGCAGGGAGTCGGACGATATCGCCGTCCCCGCCAGAGCGAATAGAAGTTGCAACTGACACCTGGAGGATTACTGCCCCTGCTGACATGTGAGCCACCACGGCGGGATAATGCACGAATAGCGTTCAGCCGCAGTCAGCCACCAGCTGACACAACATGAGCCAAAATCCAAACAGACAATATGTCACACCAAGAATATCCACTGTAACAAATGGAATCAAACCAAACTTTAACTTAACTTTAACTTCTAAGGATTTTGATATTGTCAACCATGAAAATCTCCTTAACAAATTAGATACAAGGACCCAATAGGTAAGAATCAATAATGATATGTCATCAGAACACCAAGTACCCTTTGGTGTTCCACAAGGGTCTATTTCAGATCCGATCCTATTTACGATTTTCATAAATGATTTATCAACAATAGCCCATAACTGCCTTCTAGTGCAGTACGCCGATGATTCACAGTTTCTTCATTGTTACTCAGTAAACAACTTAAATACATTAATAAGAAACACTCAACATACTCTTACACAAGCAAAATTATATTTTGACACTAAATGCCTTAAACTAAACCTTAAACATAAAACTCATTGTATATCCATAGATAGTCGGCAGAACATAGCTAGAATTCCCAGTGACACAACCATAGAATTTGAAGGCTGCTCTATCAAACCGAGCACTTCAGTGAATAATGTAGGAGTACACTTAGACAGATTCACTACATCTGGACCACATGTTGACAAAATACACAGGAAGGTAGTGGGTACCCTGGTATATCCTAATCACACAAGAAATTAAATCACTACTGAAACTAGAATCATGGTTGTGCAAATTCTAGCTCTAAACATAATCAACTATCGTTCAAACATTTGGATTTCGACTAACAAAACCCAAATGCAAAAAGTGAAAAAAAAAAAAAAAAAATTGCTGCCAGAGTAACACTAGGTAATATCAGTAAACTTGATCACCTCACCCCGCATATCAAAAAATTAAAATAGTTAAATGTCCATTCTAAATGCAGCTATGACACATGTGTATTCATTTACAAACTCATTCATGGGAATTATCCAAAGTGGTTAATACCCTTGCAAACAAGAGGGAACATATCAGGTGTTTGTCAAGAGATCGAATACCTATACAGGGGTACGTCAAATGGAAATGTGTGGACCCAAGTTAAGGAACATGCTACCAGATAATATAAGAGACATTAGCAGCTTCTGTAATCTTGAAATGAAATTAAAAGAATACCTCTTAAACTCAAATGTAAATATAAATGCATTTATGTAATGAATAATCATTGTAATTTAATGGAATAAAGTGTTTTGACTTTGGCTTTGATTTTACTCATACTGTATGGGGACAGGTCTAGCTGTCTTATCTCTATGTGGTGAATAAGGAGAGGAAGCTCATCAGTTTTCCTAACCATTTCAAGCGGCACCTGCAGATTGATCTCCGTCCAGTGGCCAATACCGGTACTTTCGTCGTGGTTAGACAAACCCCTTGCCTCAAGCTCCATTTTTTTCTGTAGGAGACAATTTGGACATCACTGTGGCGTATAGACTGTTAAAGTCTAGATAAAAGGACTATGTTCTTCTTTCCTTTTCAGGTTTAAAGCAAGTGTTATAAAGCAGGTTATTTATCATTGTATGAGGTTGAACACACGTTAGTCCTCCTCTCACCAAGCACTCAATTTTGCACGCCAATTCAGGGTCTAAAATGAGCTCCAGTTTGGCTTTTGCCATTTTCAAGAATGCATCATATGCATATCCTGACAGGCCGACGTAATTTGCCATGTCGAGATCATACTTTTTGACAAGTGTAGACCTCCACTCACTAAACATGTAAGCCAACAGACCCACATCCACATGCAGATAGCAGTCTGCATAATCCCTGAGTATGCGACATTTAGCAGTTTTCCATATTTTCAGTGTGTTGTCATATTCCTCCTTTGTGGTTGTCTCACCCATGAGAGAACTACAAAAATGTTCTTTTGGGGGGAGGGAAGTATCTTCAAGCTTCCTAAGGTCGTCAAGGTGCTCATAAAGGAATATACTTTTCCAAGTCAGGAGTAATGACTAGGCTTTGCTCGACAGGTGTTGCATGAGATGGGTTGAATATTTCAATGGGCGACTGCTCTCAATATGCGTCTTGGCGAGGGAGCTTAAACTGTCGCTTATAAATGCCATGCTATCAAGAAATTTCAGATTGTTAATTTCCACAGTGATATCTGAGTCGTTGTTTCACAAGGACATTGATCAGCCTGCATCTCCTTGAGCAACAACCGAAGATCGTATGAATGTTTGTGTGCTATACACGGCATTTTGCTGTGGTGTTTTTCATATGAATATTCATTTGAAGCAGTCCCTTCCTGCGGTCTTCGCTTCCTTTTCTCACTTGTGTAAGAAAGTAGTTATTATTTTCTTGACATACAGACGACTTATGCAAACTGTAAACATATAGTGAGAGATTATTTTCCCTCTCCAATTCTCCCAGTGTTTCCCAGCTGGTCGGGAGTTTTTGCGCATCAAACCTGATATACCGTGCGCATTTAGCTTGAGTATAAACCTGTTTTGCCAGCCTTTTCCTGCATTTCTAGTTGCTAGCAGTTTCCAGCAACATGGGAGTGTAAGACTGAAGATGAGTCTCCTCCCCCTGGTATTTGCAGGATAAGTATGTATCTCCCTATAGCTTGAGGGACAAGAATTTGGAATATCGTAATGTGTGCTGTGAGGCCACTCCCCTCTACAGTTATCCACTCTTCTAGTCTGGTTTCCACTTCCTTGCTCCACCCATGCACAGTTCTTCAGCATTCCTCGTCAGTATTAATGATATAGCTATGCAGGATTACATTTTTTACTATATCTCCCAATGCGAAATTTGTTCTGGTGAGTACGAGTGTAAATCCTTGAGTGTAAAGCCTTGATAGCGGAGGAGGGCTTCCCATCCTGGTTGGAGCAGCGAAGCTCTTGACAGACAGGAGAGTCTGGTTGCTGCTGCTGTTGTTGCGATGGGGCTCTATCAACCTTGGTTGCGTTGTTAGAGCTCCAGACGATCCTGGGTGGATTCCCTGCAACGAAGGAATTTCTCATTTTATTATCATAATGTATCAGAGTCGACACTATAATTAAATCGGTATTGTACACTTTGTATTGGCTGCTTACCATACAGGGATGATTTTTGCGGAAGATCTTAGCACCTATGGACGCCTTCCCATACCAGCTGCAAGAATTGTTAAGATTATACTTACTTTGATGCCGCAGTTAAATATTTTTTTTAAATAGATAAACAGTGATACACCATGCACCCTGGGTTTGTTACATATATTTTACCGTCAGTATTATCTTGCTTTGATAACAGTGTTATCTGTAATTATGCAGTCTTGCTTTGGGAATATGAAGATTACTCCTGGGACAGAGCAAGCAAAGATGATTTTCGGTCAGCTTTTGGGGTGGGGGGATGAGTTTCTGGTTCAAGTCGATATGAGGTATCTCTATTATGTATCCCTTAGGCCATGTTTTGACTTAGATTATTAATATCAGAGTGATTTTTTTTTCACTGTCTTTGTAATATATATGATGAGATATCTATTATTGCATACAAGTGAGGACACACAATATCTAATTTCAATATATTCACTTGCCTGGTGCATAAATAAATTCATTATCTAGGTGTGTTATGAACAATTATCACATGTCACTTATTACATCCGTGCAAATATGGTGGAGACAGAAAAAATCTGTTAGTCGCATGCCAACACAAAATACCCTGTGATTACCTGTACCTATAGTGGTTAACTGGCTAAGTCAGCGAATGTGAATTATCACACCCAGTAATTAATTTCTAATCACTTACTACAATGTGAGAGGTCAATTAGCTGAGTAGAAAGCAGGCTAAGTCAGCTAACGTGAATTATAATACACTGTAATTAATGGCTACAAAGTGAGCGGTGAATTACTTTGAAAGTAGGTATTTAACCCTTAACGACAACGACTCATTTACCGTTAGACAGGTGCATACAAGGGATATAATTTAGTGATGCTCATACTATTGACAGGTCATGTTATAAATTACATATCTTACACATATTTGGGATCATTAAAAACAATCAGCATTAAGTATATATACATTTATATGCATATATGTGTGTGTGTGTGTGTGTGTGTGTGTGTGTGTGTGTGTGTGTGTGTGTGTGTGTGGTGTGTGTGTGTGTGTGTGTGTGTGTGCGCGTGCGTGCGTGCATATAAATAGACACACATATATATATGTGCATACATATATATATATTTATATATATATATATATATATATATATATATATATATATATATATATATATATACATATATACATGAGGTGCCTTCAAATAAGTTTTCATAGAGAAAAAAGCCCCCTTAAAAGTACTCCCCCCCCAGCTGCAATGCACCTGTTTATCATTCCGGCAATTTTGGAGGCCCCCGGAACCTTTTGGTGTGAACGTGTCCAGCCCCTCGTCCCCGGGCCTTTTTTTATCCCCTCAATGGTTCAAAAACACCTGCCTTGGGTGGGAGATAAAAGGAGGGTGAAAACTGTCTGATGCCCATCTGGGTAAAAACGCCCTCCCATAGTATCTTTGTTGACTGTCTGTCCAAGGGGAAATTGGGGATGATATAGCCTTTGCTGTCAAAAAGGGGATACATGATTTTCAGGGGGGACTTGCGCATCTCCCCTTTTGGGACGGGGGAAGCCCTGATGCTTCCACTGGAAACTCTGTCTTGGTTTCGGGGTCCAGTTTTCATCATAGGTCGCAGAGCCATGAGACTCGGGTCTGAATTGATAAACTGCTGTCTTTAACACGTCTTCCTTCTGTTCGTCACTGAGCACCCTTTGGGGAAAAACTTCGCGAAAATTTTTTGATGCTCAGTTCCCCTGAATAATTTGTGACATTCCCCCAAATTGACTTCAAATGTTCACTTATTGCTCTTTTGACACCCGGTTCTCACCCATAAAAAAACAAATTTTTCCCCACCAGCTCCGTCTTCGATTTCCCCCCCCCCTCCCACACCCTAATCTTTCACAGACTCTCACCCGCCCTTAAATTTTTGCCAACAAAGCGGGCCTGCCCATGCAAGTTAGTCTGAACAGTTCAAAGTTTTCGTAGGTTTTTTCCCTTTTAAAGCAAAATTTCCTCCCCTCGATTGCTTCTGCAAAAAAAAAAAAAAAAAGTGGACCAGGTGGTTTAGTAGGGTTCGCTTAACTTCCACGTACAGCCCTCTCTTTTTAACCTGGATTTAAAAAAAAATGGTGTGTTATCTCATTAGAATGGTAAGTATATCAAAACTCCCCTACGAAAAAATTCTAAAAAAACTTAAGAAGTTACCTTGTATAAAATGGATTATATATAATATAAATAATAAATATATTATATATATATATAAATATAATAAATAATATTAAATAAATATAATATAATAATATAAAAAATATATTTTTTATATATAATATATTATATAATAATATATTATATAATAAGGGTGCTAGGGAAAACATATGTATTATACATAAACATACATATAATATATATATATATATATATATATATATATATTATATATATATATTATATATATATATATGTTGTGGTGTGTGTGGTGTGTGTGTGTGTGTGTGTGTGTGTGTGTGTGTGTGAGTGCATATTTATATTATAATATAAGTATGCATTCACAAAACACACACACACACACACACACACAACACACACCAACACACACATTAATTATATAATATATATAATATTATATTATATATATATATAATATAATATATATAATATAAAATTATAAAATTTATTAAGACATATATAAAAATATTTTGGCGCAGGGTACAATCTTTGCAATCTTTGACTTTATAACCCACCATTTTATTTAAAAGGGGGTAATTAGAAGTAAATAAACAGGAAATGTATAAAATTGTAATGGTATAAAACAAACATTATCAACAAAATAATATTGAATCATATAATATATATTTTATATATTATATAATAAAATTTATTAATATATAAATTTAGTAGCACTCAAACAAAAAAAACAAAAAACACATAATATATATATATATATAATTATAATATATATATATATAGATATATATATATATTATATAATATATATATAATGAGTATGTATGTATATAAATTATATTCCATAAAAAGCACCTTAATATATATATATATATCATAATATATAAAATATATTATATATATTTTTTTATTTTTAATTGGTTATATATTATTATATATATATTATTATATAATATATATATATATATATATATATATATATATATATATATATATATATCCATATATATACAAGGTACCTTCATTAAGTTTTGAGAATTTTTTCGTAGGGGCAGTAATTTGATATATCATTACCATATGTCTAATGAGATAACACACCATTTTTTGTTAATCCAGGTTGAAAGAGACGGCTGTACGTGGAAGTTAAGCGAACCCTACTAAACCACACTGGTCACAGCTGTTTTTTTTTTTTTTTGCAGAATGCAATCGAGACGGGAGGAAATTTTGCGTTAAACTCGGAAAGAACGCTACGAAAACTTATGAACTGCTTCAGACTAACTTGCATGGGCAGGGCATCCGCATTTCGTTGGCACAAAAGATTTAAGGGCGGCTGAGAGTCTGTGAGAGACGATTAGAGGTGTGGGAGGGGGTGAGAAGTCAGAAGACTGGAGCTGGTGGGGAAAATTCGTTCTTTTATGGATGAGAACCGTCGAGTGTCAATAGAGACAATAAGTGAACAGTTTGAAGTCAATTTGGGAACTGTGCACAAAATTATTCACGGTGAACTGAGCATGCGAAAGATTTGCGCGAAGTTTGTCCCAAGGGTGCTCAGTGACGAACAGAAGGAAAGACGTGTTAACGACAGCAGTTTATCAATTCAGATCCAAGAGTACTCATGGCTCTGCTGACCTATGATGAAAACTGGACCCAGAAACCAGAAGACAGAGTTTCCAGTGGAAGCATCAGGGCTCTCCCAGTCCCAAGAAGGGCAGATAGCGCAAGTCCACCCTGAAACTCATGATGATCCCCTTTTTGACAGCAAAGGCATGATATACATCCACCAATTTCCCTCTGGACAGACAGTCAACAAAGAGTACTATGTGGAGGTCTGTTTGACCGAGATGGGCATCAAGACAGTTCTTCACCCTCCTTATAGTCTCCCAGCCTCAGAGGCAGGTGTTTTGAGACCATTGAGGAGATGAAAGAGGCCGTGACGAGGGACGTGGACACGTTCACACCAAAGGACTTCCAGGGGGCCTTCCAGAAGTTGCTGGAATGATACAACAGGTGCATTGCAGCTGGAGGGGAGTACTTTGAAGGGGACTTTTTTCTCTATGAAAACTTATTTGAAGGCACCTCATGTATATATGTATAATATATATATATATATATATATATATATATATATATACATATATATATATGTATGCACATATATATATGTGTGTCTATTTATATGCACGCACGCACGCGCACACACACACACACACACACACACACACACACACACACACACACACACACACACACACACACACACACACACACACACACACACATATATGCATATAAATGTATATATACTTAATGCTGATTGTTTTTAATGATCCCAAATATGTGTAAGATATGTAATTTATAACATGACCTGTCAATAGTATGAGCATCACTAAATTATATCCCTTGTATGCACCTGTCTAACGGTAAATGAGTCGTTGTCGTTAAGGGTTAAATACCTACTTTCAAAGTAATTCACCGCTCACTTTGTAGCCATTAATTACAGTGTATTATAATTCACGTTAGCTGACTTAGCCTGCTTTCTACTCAGCTAATTGACCTCTCACATTGTAGTAAGTGATTAGAAATTAATTACTGGGTGTGATAATTCACATTCGCTGACTTAGTCTGCCTTCTACTCAACTAAGTGACCTCTCACTTTGTAGTAAGTGATTACAGATTAATTACAGGGTGTGATGATTCACGTTCGCTGACTTAGCCAGTTAACCACTATAGGTACAGGTAATCACAGGGTATTTTGTGTTGGCATGCGACTAACAGATTTTTTCTGTCTCCACCATATTTGCACGGATGTAATAAGTGACATGTGATAATTGTTCATAACACACCTAGATAATGAATTTATTTATGCACCAGGCAAGTGAATATATTGAAATTAGATATTGTGTGTCCTCACTTGTATGCAATAATAGATATCTCATCATATATATTACAAAGACAGTGAAAAAAAAATCACTCTGATATTAATAATCTAAGTCAAAACATGGCCTAAGGGATACATAATAGAGATACCTCATATCGACTTGAACCAGAAACTCATCCCCCCACCCCAAAAGCTGACCGAAAATCATCTTTGCTTGCTCTGTCCCAGGAGTAATCTTCATATTCCCAAAGCAAGACTGCATAATTACAGATAACACTGTTATCAAAGCAAGATAATACTGACGGTAAAATATATGTAACAAACCCATGGGTGCATGGTGGTATCACTGTTTATCTATTTAAAAAAAATATTTAACTGCGGCATCAAAGTAAGTATAATCTTAACAATTCTTGCAGCTGGTATGGGGAAGGCGTCCATAGGTGCTAAGATCCTTCCGCAAAAATCATCCCTGTATGGTAAGCAGCCAATACAAAGTGTACAATACCGATTTTAATTATAGTGTCGACTCTGATACATTATGATAATAAAATGAGAAATTCCTTCGTTGCAGGGAATCCACACCAGGATCGTCTGGAGCTCTAACAACGCAACCAAAGGTTGATAGAGCCCCATCGCAACAACAGCAGCAGCAACCAGACTCTCCTGTCTGTCAAAGAGCTTCGCTGCTCCAACCAGGATGGGAAGCCCTCCTCCCGCTATCAAGGCTTTTACACTCAAGGATTTACACTCGTACTCACCAGAACAAATTTCGCATTGGGAGATATAGTAAAAAATGTAATCCTGCATAGCTATATCATTAATACTGACGAGGAATGCTGAAGAACTGTGCATGGGTGGAGCAAGGAAGTGGAAACCAGACTAGAAGAGTGGATAACTGTAGAGGGGAGTGGCCTCACAGCACACATTACGATATTCCAAATTCTTGTCCCTCAAGCTATAGGGAGATACATACCTTATCCTGCAAATACCAGGGGGAGGAGACTCATCTTCAGTCTTACACTCCCATGTTGCTGGAAAACTGCTAGCAACTAGAAAATGCAGGAAAAGGCTGGCAAAACAGGTTTATACTCAAGCTAAATGCGCACGGTATATCAGGTTTGATGCGCAAAAACTCCCGACCAGCTGGGAAACACTGGGAGAATTGGAGAGGGAAAATAATCTCTCACTATATGTTTACAGTTTGCATAAGTCGTCTGTATGTCAAGAAAATAATAACTACTTTCTTACACAAGTGAGAAAAGGAAGCGAAGACCGCAGGAAGGGACTGCTTCAAATGAATATTCATATGAAAAACACCACAGCAAAATGCCGTGTATAGCACACAAACATTCATACGATCTTCGGTTGTTGCTCAAGGAGATGCAGGCTGATCAATGTCCTTGTGAAACAACGACTCAGATATCACTGTGGAAATTAACAATCTGAAATTTCTTGATAGCATGGCATTTATAAGCGACAGTTAGCTCCCTCGCCAAGACGCATATTGAG
>NC_051394.1:29100101-29102601 GCF_015228065.2 Penaeus monodon
GTTGAAACCCCCCCCCCAAAAAAAAAAAAAAAAGGCATATCAAGGTCTCCCGGGCTTTGACTTGCCTATAATGATGCTATCCTATTGAGTCCTTGGAGTCACTCTTGATGCATTTAGCAATGAGGCGAATCCATTAGGCCTAGAGCTCTCCTGGACCAAGATCAAGATTCAGAACTTTGTCAGGACTGTTAGGGGAACCTGTTCAGTCGATCCATGCTTGCGGTGTGGACGTTGAAGTTACAGAGAGTTTTGGTAGCGTAGTCCATATCTCTGGGATGTCAGACCAAGAAATCAATAGACAGATTGATCTGGCAGCAAGCCATGAACTCGATCAACAAGAGCATTTGGAATTGTTGTACCTATGCAAAGGACCAGCTACATGCTTCAAGGCCATTTTAAAAACTGCTGTTTTGCAGGCCAAAAAATGGACGCTATTTCCCCGTGGTCTTGGTAGTCCTCGCCCTGATGCAATTTGTACAAGCCTTTGCGGATCCCTGGGGTGAAGTTGGCAGGACCCTGTTTTCCCAACCGACGGGGGTTTTACCGTGAGACTGGCTGGGCCTGTACTTGGCATAATCCGAGATCGGCCAATTCAGGCTATATGGGCACCTAGCTCATTTCTTATGGATACCTGCCCATCAGGTTGTCTCTTTGCAGATTAACCCTTGGGGGAAGGAGGCCTGTGGGTACGAAAACCTGGAGTCATGCTTGGGCAACTCGACGAGACCTGTCGCGAAAGAATTAGAGATGGGCGTGGCCTGCCTGATATCACCTCGAGGATCCTCGTGCTGGAAAGAAGGGTGGATTCGGCTAAAAACGCCCCCTTTGGCATTAGCCTTGATATGAGATGATGATATATATTATATATTATATATATATATAAAATATATATTTATTTATTTTATATAATATAAATTTATTTATTTATATTAAATATAAAATATAAATATGTATATAAGTAATGTATATAATATTATATCTATATATAATATATACATATTTTTATATTTATAATATATATATGTATATATATTATATATCTATATATATATATATATTTTATAATTTATATATTTATATATTATATATATATATTTTATTATATTAAATTTTTATAAACCATAATATATTTATATATAATATATATATATAAATAAATATAATATGTATAACCACAAAACAAAACCCCACACACAAAACACACACACACCCCACACACACACACAAACACAAAACACACACACACACACACAAACACACACACACAAAAAACACACACACAAAACAACACACCAACAAAACACACACACTCACACACTATCACAAACACAAACACACACACACACACACACACACACCAAAAATATATATATTTATATGTATATATTATATATAATATATATTATTATTATATATATATATATAATATTTTTTATTTTATCATTATATATATATATTTATATATAATATATATATTTATATATTATATATATTATTATAATATATATACACTACATCACGACACATTTCATATATGTATTTATATACACCCACTCACACACACACACTACACACACACACACACACACACACCACACACACAACACACAACACACACACTACACCACACACCAACCACACACAAACATAAACACACTACATTCACCCCACACACACATACCTCACACACAAAATACAACACCACACACACACACATTATTTATTTATATTTATAATTTTATATATTTTAATTATTATATATATATTATATATATATAATATAATTATATTCTTATATACACATATATATTGTATTTAAAAATATATATATTTAATTATTTATATTTATATATATATATATTATATATTTATTTATATAATTTTTTTTTTTTTTATATATATTTTATATTATATAAATTTTATATTTTATATATTTTACATCCTTAATTATATACAAATATACTAGTATAAATATATATATATATATATTAATATATATATAATTAAAATATGTACACCACCCTATATACATAAAATATATATATTTGTATATATATACAAATTTGTATAAAATATATTTACTGATTTTTATATATACATATTACATATATATGTATATACACATTTGTTATATGTGTATATATATTCACATACATATGTATATATATATATATATATATATATATATATATATAATATATATATATATAATACTTTTATATATATATATATATATATATATATATATATAGATAGTAATATAAAATTTGTAAATACATATAATATAAAGTATGTTTATATATATATATGTTAGTATATACATATATACTATATTATATTATATATTATATATAATAATTATATATATATTAAAAATATATATATATAGTATATAATTTATCTATTTATACATACATAATAGTTTGAAAATTATATATAATTTTAATATTTTATATATATATATAATATTATATATATATACATAATATAATTTGTGGTA
>NC_051394.1:29107601-29117601 GCF_015228065.2 Penaeus monodon
CCAGCAAAAATGTCGTGCGGTTGTTACAATTCAACGGCAATCCTAAGACTTCCAAAATTCTCAATAGCTATAGCATCCTGCAGCTTTTCAGGTTGCAAATCCATAACAGCAATCATTTCATCGTTCACAAATCCACCCCTATCGAGTGAATGTTCCTTTACCAACCCCAGCGCATTCAGCGAGTTATAATAATCTGAGCAACGACTCGGGAAAACTCGTGCTTATATTGTATACAGAGTTGTTATTAACGATAACAAAAAGTTTGCTCAGATGATTATGACCGAAATGTAGAGGATTCATGTTATAGTCTCCCGCATATGCCTTCATGTCGACCATAAAAAGAGATAACTTTTCAGGAATTGTTGACCCCTACGGTATGTCAATAGCAAGTTGGGCTGACGGCTTGCCAAGACATAAGTCTTGTATATCGTTTTATTAAATATATATCTAAGAGGGCTGCGAATTAAAGACTTGTTAAGAGCCTCTCGCTCCGAATCTCTCGGTTTAAGTGATGTTAAATGCAGTTTACAAGTCTCTATCTTCACCACAGGCTTTGATTCACCTGTCTGCGGTGTGGCGCTAATAACAAATCGGTCTGAGGCAAACTCAAGCCGTATTCTCATAGACACATTGTCTAAGAGATACATATCCATTGTTGCTATATATAACATCAATGGAGCCATAAAATGAAATCCATGAGTCTTAACTCCGTTCATAGCAGATTTCTCTTGTGCACTAGCACCTTCCGCATAGCTCCTTGGTATGCTAGAATTATCATAATAATGCATATTTCTTCCTAATGTTTTCTTCAACGAAGTTGACATACCCGTTTCTAAGCGAACATAAGACGAAAAATTATACTGAGGATTTTGTTCTACTTGCTGCCCATTAAAGTAAACCGTCACAATTTTAATTAGCGAGTGCATAGCAGAGTTGCACAACACCGCATGATCGCTTTCGCTGAATAAAGTATCATCCTCTTTTCTCAAACTGCGCTTAATCTCTAAAACCAATCTTGATAAGTCAATATAACAATTTTGCCCTGCCGGCCATCTAAATTCTGCCTAATTATCTGTAACAGACCCGTTTATCCCCGCGTTAAAAGGCAGCATGTCTACCTCAGACCGTTCTTCTATCCCTGATTCAATCATGTGCAATATATTTGATCGGGGAAACATATCGCTTACCCCAACAACATAAAGATGACAACGGTGTCTTATACTGATTCATGATTGTTAATAATAGAACACTCTTTATCTCTATATCATTGCGCACCTCGCCAAGACGAGACTATAACTGACTAAGCTAAGGAAAAGACAATTTTTTTATAACTCGAACAACTAGGTTAATCTTTTCACTCTTTTTTGTTTTCTATGCACCCCTCCTTCTCCTCCTCTTCTTCCTCCTCCTCTCCTCTCATCGCCCTCGCAACGATATGTTTAACAGCTTCCATCTTTCTTTTTTCATAGACGACCTTAAACTGCTATTCCCTTAACCTCATATCATCAATAACACCCGACCCAAAATCAAGCAGGGCGGGCTTAACGAGCTTAGAAACAAACGGAATTATTCTCTTGCCAATATTTCCGAGAAAAGATAGTAAACCGGCACCTTTTCTGTAATTATCATAAGGTTTATACACACTAATATCCCCTAAAGACCCTTCTCGAAAGGGTTTAATCTGTGATTCTGGTTGTTCAAAGATGATCATAAATTTCTCAACAGTCGGAGGGACAAATGGTGCTCTCACATACACGGTGGAAAACGAAACGATACCTGCTTTCGCTCTGCATAAACAAACACACCGGTACGACGTTTCGATGGAAATAAGCAAAGATATACATGCACAGTCTTTATATATTGTCATATACAAACTTTACCTGGGTCTTATGTGAAGTATAAGCGTAACAGAATGACCCTCCTCGAAAAATATAGAATACCCATCCTATGAATTAAAAGACTTGCTTAAGAGTTGTTTATAGAGTGTTGGCGTGTATCCCTTTGTACTCGAACCTTGCAAAGCAAATGCATCTAAGATATTAACCTGTTGACCTGCAAATCTACAAAGGGCAACAATATCCGAATGTACGTAAACAAAATCTACGCCCCCGTCATTTCTCGGCGGTCTCATACCTGCATTATGATTATATAAAAAACATTTATAATCGACAGACACAGTGCGAGGAACATAAAGACGGTAAATTTTGCTTTTGCTAAACCCTAATATGTGCGCCATGCGGGGTGAAAAGCGAACCCCCTTATCAGGGTGACAGGGATTTTCATTGTTCTCTCCCACATCTTGAATAAAGGTTTCTACGCGACAGCAATCTGCCTCCCAGTCATAGACAAGAATCCTTCCTTGCGGCATATATTTATTGGCTGCATCCCTATCGAGAACCGGTATAATTTGCCTCTGGATATCTTTATTTATCAAATCTACCATAATTTTTGCCCCTCTCGCATGGCCCAACATGCTAAATTTGGGAACATACTTAAACAAGTTAACCAGAATTGGGTGACCGCTGTTATCACACACACTAACAAATTGAATACTAAAATCATAATCGTTTGCTATGATGCTGTAATTATTTTTGGGGTACAAAAAATTAACTAGCGCCACTTCATAATGCATAGAAGGGTCCAACATTAGCGGTGATATAGCATTTTCAAATGCATGGGAAGTGTTATGTGAAAAAACATCTTTCGATGCATTGCTCGTAATATATATATATATATATATATATATATATATATATATATATATATATATATATATATATATATATATTCATTATCAGTCTCCATGGCGACAGCTGGTAACAGACTGAGTGTTCTGTCGATAATTTCACTTTTTATAACAATGGTGCAGGGGAGTAATAAAAATAAAGAAGTAATGCTTAACCTTATTTGCTAATCACAAGATACACATAAAAAAAACATTCAAGTACAAATATCATATGTCAAGGTGAAATATTAATGAACATTTTCCAGGTGTTTCGATCGCTTCGGTATCCTTTCATCTTTCACAGGCGACCGCTGACGAAGCGGTCGCTCGTAATTTCACCCTCCTCTTCTTCTTCATTATCAACTTCATACTGCATGCGTGGTTTGTTTTCCTTCTCGGGTCTCGGCAGAAGGAGAGGGCTTGCGCACAGTAGCGAGACAGGTATCTTCAATGGCATACACCGTGTTGCAAAACCTTGTAAAAGTGTAATATATGCATGACCCCAACTACCTCCTTCTACTTCGACAGGAAATACAATTTCGCGAATATCCATCTTCTGAAGCTCATTAAACAATGAATTGAGACATTCGTCCATATTCCTTAGCCGGTTTTCTAAACCGTCGTGTGCTAATCCATCAACATAATGTCTATCCGAGCTGGATCTTAATTGTTTAATGGCAATTTCATTGTACTCAAGGGGTTTGCCCGGTCCAAAATGGGCGACGAGGTAGATAATTAACAGGTCCTCCATCCCCCTGTTTCACACTAACGACTCCAGTAGCACTCTGATCAGCTGTAATTGCTCTTGTGGTGGTATACATCCGTCTTTTTGATCTGTAATAATCAGCGTAAGCGTATCCTTTTTTCAATACGCCAGACGTGGCATAAGCAGTCGTTCCACAGGTATTAGTGATAACACATACAGCAGTATATTTCCATAACTCGCGTTGGAAAATACACCCCTCTCTAATCACAAGCGGATATAAGTAATCAGGGAGATAATTCTCGCAAGGTGACCTCACTTGGGTAGACGACAGAGGCAGCGATGCTGGCAGTGCTTGTGAAGCTTCCGATAACACCCATTCATCCTCCTCCACATTAATCATCTGTCTGTACCGTTTGACAGATTCAGAAACAGCAGCACCAGCGGCGGAGCTCCCGCTCAAAGACATTTCCCCAGCCTTCTTCTTTGCACAATCGAGGCTGTGTTATAACACTTCTCCCGTTCACAACCTCGCTTTATACCGATGTCACACACTCATGCATGTCAACACTCCGTCCCCACCTTCGTTATAATCATTTGCGCAGCTTTGTACACAATCGATACCCATTTCAATAGCTATAGCCTGTTGATTGCATAGACTGCTCAACTTTCGATATTTTGAAATCGCGCGAATTGCTTCTTCCTGAGGAGCGTGTTTTAAATTCTCAATAGCATCATCAACTTCTTGTAGAAAGGCTTGTTCCGAGTGGTTGGCAAGAAAGGCTCGGTATGTCTCCCACAGTGACACAATAATATCGTGTTTGTACTGAGCTCGGTAAAATCTCATCACCTCTCTTCGAAGCTCGCCGGCAAGCACACTAGATGATACGTTATTCTCTTCGTCGTCGCTGGAGTTGGATGCATCACATTACTGCTGCTGGTACCCCGCGAGGATGCAGCATTGAAGAGTTTGTTTGCCGTCGCTTCTTAAGTACACACGCTTTTGATTACACGGTCGCAGGTTTTATTTCTCTCTCAGGAGCATAATAGGGGGTTCCAACGCATCTTCTCTGCACAGGTATAATGTTGGTATAGCTTTCCCGCCTGCTTTATGAACGCCTGAGAGATACCGCTTAGCCGCGGGACGGGGCAAAATTATGTAATATTTTCAAAAGTTCTTTTCTTTTATAGAAAACGAGGGTGAGGATGAGGATGCAAAATACTTGATAACATCGAATATATTCAATCCAGTGACAGGAGATTATATCTGACTAATTCATCCCACCGTATTAAAGACTGTTGATGGCAAAATTCCAAGAGAAATTTAGCATAATCCTGCTGAGAAGCTTTGAAAAAAATTCCCACCAAGTGTTCTAACGATGGATTTATCAATGTATTTCGGTTGTTGGCCGGGGTTGTTTTCCCAAGCTTTTCTAGAGCTATAGAGGGAAGAGGTATGTTTATCCCCGCATTAGCAACAGAACGACACTCGCTCTCACACTGACCCACATTTTTTTCTTGTAACAGACACAGCATGAGATATTAACGGTCTTCCTCCTCCACCCCAGCGTCGATTTCCCGCGCTACGTGCGCCGCTCACATTTGGCGTTGATTCTAATATGATCTTGTCAACACCGTCATTAGTCTTGTTAGTATTATCATTACCATTGCGAGGTGGGCTGAGACCGCAGGGACCAGATGGCGGTCGACCGTGGGTTTTGGAACGAGACAATACTCTTTCATATTTCTTATCAAATTAGAGAGGTAAATGCGTTTATAGCGAGCGGGAGTAAAATGGAGAGAATATTACCTCCGGTGCGAGATGAGAGATTTTTTTTCTTCTATTTAAGAGATATTTTCTTTAGACACACTTTTTTAATTGCCTCGATAATGATCTTTTTAAGAAAATTGAAAAGCCTCTGCAATGAAATTATCTGCTGTTTATCTAGTTGTAATATAAAACTTGAACGGCGTTTTGGTTTTTAGCGAACAAATGAACGATAACACTCAATAAAGCGAGGTGTGAGATGTTGCTTTGTCATGGTGGAGTTGCATGTCATCAATCGTAACATAAGAGTTGAATTTATCAGGATATCCGACCCAGCGAACGAGGTATTCTCTCTGCTTTTTAGTTCTGTTCCACCGATAGATAAGATCTTGTACGAGCTCCTCGCGGTAAAACAAACCTTGCACGTCTTCACCGCTAGATCTTCCAGTGTCAATCTATCGAATTTTAAATATCTCCTCCTATTTTGTATTTCATAACCTTGCGAAATGTGTCAGTATGAGAAAGGCGCTGCGATGCGCACACGGTATCCCCTACCTTTATATTCTGCTTGCTAGCAGCTGATCAACCTTTTTTTTTATATGTGCATTCAGTGAGCGGGCATACATAACACAAAAGAGGCGTTACCACTGAGCTCGCATGTAATGATATTGGGACATCCTGAGGTGTAGCACCTTTCAAGCCCGCGTGCACGCGCTCATTATATGCTGACACAATGTCCGGGAGAACATCGATATACCTCAACGTATTTTTAAGGTTAGATATTTATAAATGCGTTTCCTTGAGGGTTCTGATGTGCCTCTCTGCAATGCTCGCTTTTATTTCTTTCGAATGTGTCGCATTACCACCGCATATTCCGTTTTGCACAATAAGCCATTCACTGTATTATTTACAAACTCTCGTCCTGTATCGGTGAAGAGGTGAGTTAAACCATTAGCATCCTCGGTGTTCAAAACTGATTGCAGCGCATGCGCAACCTCCGCCTTATTTTTACTCTTTAACGGTCTTACTTGCATATAATGACTAAACACATATACACATACACGAGGGAACTTTTTGCGAGTATGACTGTGAAGTGTATACACGCGTTGCGATGACAAAGCTCTTTTCACATCTGGCTGTGTTATATTACCCTTGCCCAACTGCGCGCGAACGGCATCTAACAGCGCCTACACGCCGCCTAGACCGTAGGGTTTTGTATAATCCTCATACAAGTCCTGTAGAACTCGCATCATATTGTCGGTAATTACCATTGGTAAACAATCTGATATGGGAAATATTCGCAGAGGATATTACTACGAAACTGCAGTTTATCAGGTGTTTCACACCCTAGGTCTACGAGTAAATAACCTCGAGATTTAGAGAGAACAACCTTTTTATACAGCTCTAAAAAACCTCTTGGCCTCACTCTTGCCGTATATCTGCCTGCCTAGGCATTCAATTTGCCCGAGGTCTCTCTGCTTTAGCAAAATGAAATGAGAAGCGTTTAGTGAAATGTTGCGGCTGTGCTTCCCATTCATAAACACATTTTGAACAAGCAGCACAACTGAGATGTTTTCGTGTCGCCCTTTTGTAAAAATATTACTTACACTGTCATTATTAGCCGCCTCTATGGAGCAATCATCCAATATATATAATATACGATCGCTCGGTTTCGTCTTGTGTTCGAGGGGGTCTATAATGTCTTTACTAAGAAGTTTGTCATATAAAGAGGTTTCCTTTTCCAACGAGTGGGATTCGCTCCCACATGCAATTATATAATCAAACTGATTGTGATATTGCACAACAATTTTGTGGTGGGATATGTCTTTCCGAATTCGTGACCCTGCAATAATTATTCTTGCAGGGTGAGCAAAGAGATTTGCCTTAAAGCAGGAATACGGTGTAGCGTGCGACATGAAGGACACAAATAAAAATGACACTTACATTTTACACACAACCTCTTTAATTGACTACTGAATACAAAAAAATATTCACATATAACATTTACAAACTAACATATTACACAAAGTCGTCGTCGTCGCTATCTTCCTGCGCTTCCTCGATAATGAAGGGATTCCAGTTTGTGCTTTTCTGCGTTTTCGAGGCCTCTGGCTGCCAGATCGGGGTTGTCGCCGTTCTTGTTGCTGATGCACAATGTTGTCTCCTGTTGCATTGTTGTTGTTATTACCGCGCACAATCAGACGGAAAAATGAAGTTGGAGGAGACGTTCTCGTTTCCTCCATAAATGATTTAATTTTTCCTCCCTTGTTGCTGCTGGTGCTATCGCCTCAGGCTCCTCCTCCTCCTCTTCTTCTTCTTCTTCTTCTTCTTCTTCTTCTTCTTCTTCTTCTTCTTCTTCTTCTTCTTCTTCTTCTTTTCTCTCCTCCTCCTCCTCTTCCTCCTCCTCCTGTCCCCCTCCTTTCCTCACATCGGTTGACACGACGAGCGCGAATTCTCCCACGCTCTCTCTCTCTCTCCTTCTTCTTCTTCTTCTTTCCTCTCTTCTCTTCTTCTTCTCTTCTCTCTTTCTTCTTCTTCTTCTTCTTCTTCTCCTCCTCCTCCTCCCTCCTCCTCCTCCTCCTCCTCTCCTCCACTGCTTCCGGGCGGTGTTTAAGGTCCAAGATGGTAAATCCGATGTATTGCGGGTATTCAATGTTAACGGAATGAAGCTTTGAGATTGTTATTACCCGGTTGGGGGCAAGAGGCACGAGTCTTTTGAATAGAAGGCTTCGGATCTTTTTGAGAAATGAGGACGCATTACATAGCATGCTGGGCGCGTTCCAGTCTTTTAGAGGATTCATTAAACACCGCCCGAACACGCTGTTTGAGAGCGCTTTATCGGTGGCTTCGCGACGTGCCTTAATATTCTTGTGAATAAAAGGCGATAAAAATACGCGTTGGGAGAATTCGTACATTTCACACACTCGTTGCACCTCCACCCCTAAGTCAATTAGGAGTTGCAGATGTTTCAGAAGAATGAGGTAATCCTTCTGAGGAAGATGTGATGCAACCAGTTCTGTGATGCTAGGAGATGCTTGTTATATGGGGATATATCCTGATTCCTAATGTTCATGTGGTGAATGAGGAGAGGTAACTCGTCTGTCTTTCTTGCAACTTCGGGTGGTATTCTTAAATTCGCCCCGGAATTTTTCGCTCGTCGCTCAGCTCCCGGGAATAGTTGCCAGCCGCGTGGGCCGCCGTAACGGGATTTTTTCTGGAGCGGCGTGGCGGCGCAAAGACCATCATATAAATTTTGCAGGAATCTATCCATAGATTTATTATTAAAGTTGGGTTTTATTTAAGGGCAATGTGTAGAAACTGTACTTTTCTCATAGTTTTCTAGGCATCTATTCGCCTTTGTATTGATAGTTATACTGAATCGCTTCCAAGTGTGTCTATACTACCTCAGATGACATCAATACGTTTGATGCTAAAAGTTAGTGTTGTTTTTGAACGAGATGTAAAAGTATGGATTAGGCGTTTTTTTTTTTTTACTTTCAAATGAAGCGATAGCAAGCAAGCCAAATAACATTTTGATTCTCAGTAGTAGTGCATTGTCCATAAAAGAGATCAAACCATGTTTTTTTTATTTCATTCAACAGAAAAGGAAGAAAAGCAGAAGTGAATGTAGCTTCACTTTGATGATCAAAAATAGCTTTGTATTGATATGTGATGTCACCTGTGTACGTTTGTTTTTTTTTCTTTAGTACAAGACTTGTAAGAGGAGAATATACCTTTCATACCTTCCATGGCTGCAATCGTTTCTGCTGGAATGAGCCTTTGACTGACCTTTTATTCACATGACTAACCAATCGAGTCACGCGATGTGACCTGATGTACCATCAATAGCAATTACTAGTTTCCAGCCAGTCAGGTCAAGGTACATCATAATTTAACGCAATCTAGTGTGAACAAATCACACTGATTACAATCATAATAATTACGACAATTACATAAATTACATATGTCATAATTACATACGTCACATAATTATCAACCAGTCAAGAAGACTAGTAACAGACCATATATTAGGTTAAAAAATAATAAACAGTCAGTCTGTGGTCAGTCGTCATGGCAAAAATATGTGCCAAACGTTATGGGTCTCGTAGAAGCCATGGAAAGATTACATACAAAACGTGTTGAGGTCAATTGACAGAATGGCAAGAATAGATGCCAAATGGGGTGAATCGGTTAAATAAGACACTATCCAATGTCCAGTGTCACCGCTCTCATGTGTGGTTAGATAACCCCACCGCGGTGACTCTGCCTTTTCACGGGGCGATAATTTCCGATATTACCATATGATAGTTTCTCGGACATTACTAAGCATATAGACTATTAAAGACCAGGTACAATATAAGGGTGCTTTTTTCCTTTTGCGGGTCATAGCGGGTTGCGAGGTTTTTTTGCCACCGTAAGAGGGTGAACGCATGTTGTCAGCCCTCCTGTCACCGGAAAACTCAATTTTGCGCGCTAATTCGGAGTCTGATATAAGCTCCAGGCTAGTTTTTGTCATCTTTAGAATGCTATCCTGGAAGCTAGCATAGTTTAATATATCTAAGACCATACTTTTTCGGTGAGCATTGGACCTCCATGCTGTAACCACATCGGCTGAGCAACCCACATCCACACTCAAGTAACACTCCAAGTAATCACCCAGGGTGCGACACCCTGCGTGCATCCCAGACTTTGTGTGCTGGGCATATTCTCCTCCGTGACTGTCTCACCTGTGAGAGAACTATAAATGTTTTCAATGGGAGGGAGGCATGGGGTCTTCGAGCTTTTCAGGTCGTCGAGGTATTCA
>NC_051394.1:29118927-29126427 GCF_015228065.2 Penaeus monodon
TGAATTGAGACATTAAATGTCTATCCTGTCTATCGACTGGATCTTAATTGTTTAATGGCAATTTCATTGTACTCAAGGGGTTTGCCCGGTCCAAAATGGGCGACGAGGTAAATAATTAACAGGTCCTCCATCCCCCTGTTTCACACTAACGACTCCAGTAGCACTCTGATCAGCTGTAATTGCTCTTGTGGTGGTATACATCCGTCTTTTTGATCTGTAATAATCAGCGTAAGCGTATCCTTTTTTCAATACGCCAGACGTGGCATAAGCAGTCGTTCCAAAGGTATTAGTGATAACACATACAGCAGTATCTTTCCATAACTCGCGTTGGAAAATACACCCCTCTCTAATCACAAGCGGATATAAGTAATCAGGGAGATAATTCTCGCAAGGTGACCTCACTTGGGTAGACGACAGAGGCAGCGATGCTGGCAGTGCTTGTGAAGCTTCCGATAACACCCATTCATCCTCCTCCACATTAATCATCTGTCCGTACCATTTGACAGATTCAGAAACAGCAGCACCAGCGGCGGAGCTCCCGCTCAAAGACATTTCCCCAGCCTTCTTCTTTGCACAATCGAGGCTGTGTTATAACACTTCTCCCGTTCACAACCTCGCTTTATACCGATGTCACACACTCATGCATGTCAACACTCCGCCCACCTTCGTTATAATCATTTGCGCAGCTTTGTACACAATCGATAACCCATTTCAATAGCTATAGCCTGTTGATTGCATAGACTGCTCAACTTTCGATATATTGAAATCGCGCGAATTGCTTCTTCCTAAGGAGCGTGTTTTAAATTCTCAATAGCATCATCAACTTCTTGTAGAAAGGCTTGTTCCGAGTGGTTGGCAAGAAAGGCTCGGTATGTCTCCCACAGTGACACAATAATATCGTGTTTGTACTGAGCTCGGTAAAATCTCATCACCTCTCTTCGAAGCTCGCCGGCAAGCACACTAGATGATACGTTATTCTCTTCGTCGTCGCTGGAGTTGGATGCATCACAGTTACTGCTGCTGGTGCTGGTGCCCCGCGAGGATGCGGCGTTGAAGAGTTTGTTTTGCCGTCGCTTCTTACGTACACACGCTTTTGATTACACGGTCGCAGGTTTTATTCTCTCTCAGGAGCATTAATAGGGGTTCCAACGCATCTTTCTCTGCACAGGTATAATGTCGGGTATAGCTTTCCCGCCTGCTTTATGAACACCTGAGAGATACCCCTTAGCCGCGGGACGGGCCAAAATTATGTAATATTTTCAAAAGTTCTTTTTCTTTTATAGAAAACGAGGGTGAGGATGAGGATGCAAAATACTTGATAACATCGAATATATTCAATCCAGTGACAGGAGATTATATCTGACCTAATTCATCCCACCGTATTAAAGACTGTTGACGGTAAAATTCCAAGAGAGATTTGGCATAATCCTGCTGAGAAGCTTTGAAAATAATTCCCACCAAGTGTTCTAACGATGGATTTATCAATGTATTTCGGTTGTTGGCCAGGGTTGTTTTCCCAAGCTTTTCTAGAGCTATAGAGGGAAGAGGTATGTTTATCCCCGCATTAGCAACAGAACGACACTCGCTCTCACACTGACCCACATTTTTTTTCTTGTAACGAGCACAGCGTGAGATAATTAACGGTCTTCCTCCTCCACCCCAGCGTCGATTTCCCGCGCTACGTGCGCCGCTCACATTTGGCGTTGATTCTAATATGATCTTGTCAACACCGTCATTAGTCTTGTTAGTATTATCATTACCATTTGCGAGGTGGGCTGAGACCGCAGGGACCAGATGGCGGTCGACCGTGGGTTTTGGAACGAGACAATACTCTTTCATATTTCTTATCAAATTAGAGAGGTAAATGCGTTTATAGCGAGCGGGAGTAAAATGGAGAGAATATTACCTCCGGTGCGAGATGAGAGATTTTTTTTCTTCTATTTAAGAGATATTTTCTTTAGAGACACTTTTTTAATTGCCTCGATAATGATCTTTTTAAGAAAATTGAAAAAGCCTCTGCAATGAAATTAATCTGCTTTTTATCTAGTTGTAATATAAAACCTGAACGGCGTTTTGGTTTTAGCGAACAAATGAACGATAACACATCAATAAAGCGAGGTGTGAGATGTTGCTTTGTCATGGTGGAGGTTGCATGTCATCAATCGTAACATAAGAGTTGAATTTATCAAGATATCCGACCCAGCGAACGAGGTATTCTCTCTGCTTTTTAGTTCTGTTCCACCGATATGATAAGATCTTGTACGAGCTCCTCGCGGTAAAACAAACCTTGCACGTCTTCACCGCTTAGATCTTCCAGTGTCAATCTATCGAATTTTAAATATCTCCTCCTATTTTGTATTTCATAACCCTTGCGAAATGTGTCAGTATGAGAAAGCGCTGCGATGCGCACGGTATCCCCTACCTTTATATTCTGCTTGCTAGCAGCTGATCAACCTTTTTTTTTATATGTGCATTCAGTGAGCGGGCATACATAACACAAAAGAGGCGTTACCACTGAGCTCGCATGTAATGATATTGGACATCCTGAGGTGTAGCACCTTTCAAGCCCGCGTGCACGCGCTCATTATATGCTGACACAATGTCCGGGAGAACATCGATATACCTCAACGTATTTTTAAGGTTAGATATTTATAAATGCGTTCCTTGAGGGTTCTGATGTGCCTCTCTGCAATGCTCGCTTTTATTTCTTTCGAATGTGTCGCATACCACCGCATATTCCGTTTGCACAATAAGCCATTCACTGTATTATTTACAAACTCTCGTCCTGTATCGGTGAAGAGGTGAGTTAAACCATTAGCATCCTCGGTGTTCAAAACTGATTGCAGCGCATGCGCAACCTCCGCCTTATTTTTACTCTTTAACGGTCTTACTTGCATATAATGACTAAACACATATACACATACACGAGGGATTTTTTTGCGAGTATGTCTGTGAAGTGTATACACGCGTTGCGATGACAAAGCTCTTTTCACATCTGACTGTGTTATATTACCCTTGCCCAACTGCGCGCGAGCGGCATCTAACAGCGCCTCACGCCGCCTAGACCGTAGGGTTTTGTATAATCCTCATACAAGTCCTGTAGAACTCGCATCATATTGTTGGTAATTACCATTGGTAAACAATCTGATATGGGAAATATTCGCAGAGGATATTACTACGAAACTGCAGTTTATCAGGTGTTTCACACCCTAGGTCTACGAGTAAATAACCTCGAGATTTAGAGAGAACAACCTTTTTATACAACTCTAAAAACCTCTTGGCCTCACTCTTGCCGTATATCTGCCTGCCTAAGCATTCAATTTGCCCGAGGTCTCTCTGCTTTAGCAAAATGAAATGAGAAGCGTTGAGTGAAATGTTGCGGCTGTGCTTCCCATTCATAAACACTTTTTGAACAAGCAGCACAACTGAGATGTTTTCGTGTCGCCTCTTTGTAAAAATATTACTTACAATGACATTATTAGCCGCCTCTATGGAGCAATCATCCAATATATATAATATACGATCGCTCGGTTTCGTCTTGTGTTCGAGGGGGTCTATAATGTCTTTACTAAGAAGTTTGTCATATAAAGAGGTTTCCTTTTCCAACGAGTGGGATTCGCTCCCACGTGCAATTATATAATCAAACTGATTGTGATATTGCACAACAATTTTTGTGGTGAGATATGTCTTTCCCGAATTCGTGACCCCTGCAATAATTATTCTTGCAGGGTGAGCAAAGAGATTGAGCAGGTTTGCCTTAAAGCAGGAATACGGTGTAGCGTGCGACATGGAAGGACACAAATAAAAATGACACTTACATTTTACACACAACCTCTTTAATTGACTACTGAATACAAAAAAATATTCACATATAACATTTACAAACTAACATATTACACAAAGTCGTCGTCGTCGCTATCTTCCTGCGCTTCCTCGATAATGAAGGGATTCCAGTTTGTGCTTTTCTGCGTTTTCGAGGTCTGGCTGCCAGATCGGGGTCGTCGTCGCTGTTGTTGTTGCTGATGCATAATGTTGTCTCCTGTTGCATTGTTGTTGTTATTACCGCGCACATCAGACGGAAAAATGAAGTTGGAGGAGACGTTCTCGTTTCCTCCATAAATGATTTAATTTTTCCTCCCTTGTTGCTGCTGGTGCTATCGCCTCAGGCTCCTCCTCCTCCTCTTCTTCTTCTTCTTCTTCTTCTTCTTCTTCTTCTTCTTCTTCTTCTTCTTCTTCTTCTTCTTCTTCTTCTTCTTCTTCTTCTTCTCCTCCTCCTCTCTCCTCCTCCTCCTCCTCCTCCTCCTCCACTGCTTCCGGGCGGTGTTTAAGGTCCAAGATGGTAAATCCGATGTATTGCGGGTATTCAATGTTAACGGAATGAAGCTTTGAGATTGTTATTACCCGGTTGGGGGCAAGAGGCACGAGTCTTTTAAAGAGAGGGCTTCGAATCTCTTTGAGAAATGAGGACGCATTACATACCATGCTGGCGCGTTCCAGTCTTTTTAGAGGATTCATTAAACACCGCCCGAACACGCTGTTTGAGAGCGCTTTATCGGTGGCTTCGCGACGTGCCTTAATATTCTTGTGAATAAAAGGCGATAAAAATACGCGTTGGGAGAATTCGTACATTTCACACACTCGTTGCACCTCCACCCCTAAGTCAATTAGGAGTTGCAGATGTTTCAGAAGAATGAGGTAATCCTTCTGAGGAAGATGTGATGCAACCAGTTTCTGTGATGCTAGGAGATGCTTGTTATATGGGGATATATCCTGATTCCTAATGTTCATGTGGTGAATGAGGAGAGGTAACTCGTCTGTCTTTCTTGCAACTTCGGGTGGTATTCTTAAATTCGCCCCGGAATTTTTCGCTCGTCGCTCAGCTCCCGGGAATAGTTGCCAGCCGCGTGGGCCGCCGTAACGGGATTTTTTCTGGAGCGGCGTGGCGGCGCAAAGACCATCATATAAATTTTGCAGGAATCTATCCATAGATTTATTATTAAAGTTGGGTTTTATTTAAGGGCAATGTGTAGAAACTGTACTTTTCTCATAGTTTTTTCTAGGCATCTATTCGCCTTTGTATTGAGTAGTTATACTGAATCGCTTCCAAGTTGTCTATACTATCAGATGACATCAATACGTTGATGCTAAAAGTTAGTGTTGTTTTTGAACGAGATGTAAAAGTATGGATTAGGCGTTTTTTTTTTTTACTTTCAAATGAAGCGGAGCAGCAAGCCAAATAACATTTTGATTCTCAGTAGTAGTGCATTGTCCATAAAAGAGATCAAACCATGTTTTTTTTATTTCATTCAACAGAAAAGGAAGAAAAGCAGAAGTGAATGTAGCTTCACTTTGATGATCAAAAATAGCTTTGTATTGATATGTGATGTCACACTGTGTAAGTTTAGTTTTTTTTTCTTTAGTACAAGACTTGTAAGAGAGAATATACCTTCATACCTTCCATGGCTGCAATCGTTCTGCTGGAATGAGCCTTTGACTGACCTTTTATTCACATGACTAACCAATCGAGTCACGCGATGTGACCTGATGTACCAGTCAAAGCAATTACTAGTTTCCAGCCAGTCAGGTCAAGGTACATCATAATCACGCAATCTAGTGTGAACAAATCACATGATTACAAGTCATAAATAATTACGACAATTACATAAATTACATATGTCATAAATTACATACGTCACATAATTATCAACCAGTCAAGTAAGACTAGTAACAGAGCCATCTATTAGGTTAAAAAAATAATAAACAGTCAGTCTGTGGTCAGTCGTCATGGCAAAAATATGTGCCAAACGTTATGGGTCTCGTAGAAGCCATGGCAAGATTACATGCCAAACGTGTTGAGGTCCATTGAGAGCATGGCAAGAATAGATGCCAAATGGGGTGAATGGGTTAAATCAGCCACTATCCAATGTCCAGTGTCACCGCTCTCATTGTGGTTAGATAACCCCACCGCGGTGAACTCTGCCTTTTCACGGGGCGATAATTTCCGGATATTACCATATGATAGTTTCTCGGACATTACCTAAGCATATAGACTATTAAAGACCAGGTACAATATAAGGGTGCTTTTTTCCTTTTGCGGGTCATGATGCGGGTTGACGAGGGAGTTTTTTGCCACCGTAAGAGGGTGAACGCATGTTGTCAGCCCTCCTCTCACCGAAAACTCAATTTTGCGCGCTAATTCGGAGTCTGATATAAGCTCCAGGCTAGTTTTTGTCATCTTTAGAAATGCATATCCTGGAAGGCTAACATAGTTTAATATATCAAGACCATACTTTTCGGTGAGCATGGACCTCCATGCTGTAACCACATCGGCTAGCAAACCCACATCCACACTCAAGTAACACTCCAAGTAATCACCCAGGGTGCGACACCCTGCTGCATCCCAGACTTTGTGTGCGTGGGCATATTCCTCCTCCATGACTGTCTCACCTGTGAGAGAACTATAAATGTTTTCAATGGGAGGGAGGCATGTGTCTTCGAGCTTTTTCAGGTCGTCGAGGTATTCATAATGGAATATGCCCGTGCCCGTTAAAAACAATGACTGAGCTTCGGCTGGCAAATGATTTATGAGGTGTTTGGAGTGGCTGGGAAATGATTTATGAGGTGTTTGGAGTAGCGGAGAGGACGCTTACTCTGAATGTGTGTCCTGGCAAGGGAGATTAGACCTTCGTTCATAAATGCCAAGCTGTCGAGGAACTTAAGGTTGTTTAATTCCACAGAGTGATATCGAAGCCCTTGTTTCACAAGAATTTTGATTTCTGTGTTAGCTTGCATTTCTTTCAAAATCAGGCCGAGGTCGTATGAGTGATTATGAGCAAGACACGGGATTGTTGTACGGTGATTTCTCATCTGAAGGTTGCAGCGAGCGCAATAGGCCCCGATGTAATTCATGTATTGTTTGGTGTGATCGTGGTAGCTGTGCTTCTGCTGTTGCGCGGGAAATTTTTGGTGGCATAATTCACACTTTTCTGCCTTCTTAAATGCTTCTTAATCTTCGTCGGACATGTGGAGATGGTGGTAGGGTATGTTTTTTACGATGTCTGCCCATTTGTTGGATAAATTCTCGATAAAGTGTGTGGCAGCGTCAGCTCCTTGATACAGGAAACTATCCACCACTTCACCTCGTCTATCTATTATGATATAGCTGTAGGCACAGGCTTTGTGTTGTGCTACACATCTCCCCCCTCCCTTCGTCTTGTCCATGAAGGCTTCAAAGTCATAGATGCAGATGTGTGAAGGTCCAAATGTTTTCCCGTAATTTTTGAAGGTGTGTTTCACTCCCTGAGGTGGGTAATTAATCTGTGTCGGTAACTCGCACCTTCCCATGTGTAATTCAGCTGGTATCGCGGCCTTTGCGTATGTCAGCAGCTGGATGCATGTTTGCGCTTCTTCTTCCTCTTATTCTTATTCTTAGTATTGCTTTCGAGAGGAGGGGAAGGGGCGGTGGTGTCATGAGAGACAATTGTGCAAGCATGAGTTTTT
>NC_051394.1:29138927-29146427 GCF_015228065.2 Penaeus monodon
TATATATCTAGAATATATATATATATATTTTATATCGTTCTATCTATCTATCATATATATATGATATCCTTTATATATCTCTTATCTTATACTATATCTATCTAGATATATATATCTAGATCCATCTATAGCTATCATCTTCATCTCTATATATATACTATACCTATAGATATATATATATATATATATATAGTTCTCTCTTATATCTCTATAATATCGGCATTTACTGGTGTGTGTGTGTGGTGTGTGTGGTGTGTGTGTGTGTGATTTTGTATGTGTCTGTGTGTGTGTGTGTTTCTGTGTGTGTGTGTGTGTGGGGTGTGTGTGTATTGTTGTGTAGAACTACTGTCTGGCAGTGTATTGGTTTATTTTTTAAGTTATGATCATTCTAGTATCCAGTTACATGTCCCTTCGGTGGGAGCGGTACGCGAGCCCTTTCCGCCGAGTATTATGTCTCCAGCCTTAACCCTGAACTGTGGCATCATATGAAATCTAATATGGTTGAAAACTTCACCCATGGACTCCACAAGTTGCAGTAAGTACATAGAGAAATATGAACTCTTTATATATGTATAATCATACATATACGTATATGCATTATAATTATATATATATATATATATAATATCTATTAGTATATATCTATAATATATATTATATATAAAATATAATATATACATATATACATATATAAATATGAACACACACACCCACACACACCACTACACACCATATATATATCTCATATATATAATATATAGTGTAATATATATATACATATATATATATAATATCTATATATATCTCTCTAATCTCTCATATTATATCTCTCTCTGTATCGTCTATTTTATCTATATAGGACTCAGCTAGCTAGATAGCACTCGCTAGATTGACTCGCTTCATCCTCTATCGCTTGGATTCTCATCCTCTCTACCTTTTTTTTGTCTGTTTATCTATATCAATATAAAATACGATACTCTCTCTGGATTCTTAGTATATCTCTTCATCTCTATCTCTATCTCTCTATCTCTCTACTTCCTCTCGCTCTCTATATTAGTCTATCTCTCTCTCTCGATCTCTTCTCTCTCTCATCTCTCTCTCTCTCTCTCTCTCTCTTCTACTATCTATCTCTATCTCTCTGTGTGATGTGGTTGTTGTGTGTGTGGTGTGTGTGTGTGTGTGTGTGTGTGTTTGTGTGAGTGTGTGTGGTCTGTATATATGGTATATCTATATTTCTATATCGCATATGAAATAGGTCTCCATCACTCTTGTAGATTTATCCATTAGTGTCGTGTGTGTTGTGACTTTGTGTCTGTGTGTGTGTGTGTGTGTGTGTGTGTATTTCTATCTATATATTTTTTTTCGTGGGATGTATCGTGTGTGGTGTGTATGTGTGTGTGTTTGTCAGTGGGTGTTGTGTGTGTGTGTGTTTGTGTGTGGTGTGTGTGTGTTTGTGTGTTGTTGTGTGTGGGGTGGTGTGTGTGTGGTGTATATTATATCTATATATATAGCTATATATATATATATATTATTATATATATACATATCATCTATGTTGTGTGTGTGTGTGTGGTGTGTGTGTGGGGTCTGTGTGGGTTTGTGTGTGTGTGTTTGTGTGTTGTGTGTGTGTGTGTGGTGTGGTGTGTGTGTGTTGTATGAATACACACACACACACACACAACACACACACACACCACCACACATATATTATATACTGCTCTATATATTCTATAGAGATATATAATATATATCTATATAATCTCTATAATCTCTATCAATATAACATATATATATCTATATATAATATTTTATATATATCTATATCTATCTATAATACTATATTATATATAATATACATATTGAATATGCATGTATCATCTGTGTGTGATATATCTATTTCATTATTATCATATATGTATGTATAGAGATATATATATATTCATCTATATCTATATATATATAGATATCTATAATATATATATATAGATATATATTCTAGCATTAATACAAGCAATTATAATATCTATATATATATCTCTATGTTAGATATCTATCTCTCTATTTCTCTCTATATTCTTCTCTATTATAATATATCTATGTATCTATTATTACTCTATATCTCTATCGATCTATATATATATATACTCTATATCTATCTATTGTATCTATCATCTCATCTCATCTCTCTCTCTCTATCTCTCTATATCTATCTATATATCTCTATCGATATCTCTCCGTCTTATATAGATCTATATATCTCAATATGTATCACTATATCTAATCATAACTCTCTATCTATATCCTATAATAGTAATATCTCTATATCTCCTATATATCTATATATATCTCTATCTCTATACTCTCTCTATATCTCTCCATATCTCTCTTTGTATATCTAGTCTCTATCTATCTTCTCTCTCTCTCTATATCTATCGTATCTCGATCTATCTCGTCTCTATTACTCTCTCGACTATCTCATATCTCTCTATCTCTATCTCTCTCTATACTCTCTCTCTCTATTCGCTCTCTCTAATCTAGGTCTCTCTCTGTGTTTGTGTGTGTGTGTGTGTGTGTGTGGTGTGTGTGTGTGTGTGTGTGTGGTGTGTGTGTGTGTGTGGGTGTGTGTGTGTTTGTTGTTGTGGTGTGGGGTGATGTGTGTGTGTGTGTGTGTAGGTTATATCACATATGTTCCTAGATCACACCCATACAACCACACACACACACACCCACACCACACACACCCCCACCCACCCTTACCCACACACACCCCTCAAACAGCCGCACACACACATACACGCACGCACACACACAGCACCAACACCACCACACACAAACACACAATACCACACACACACTCATATCACAACAGAAACACACACACACACCGCACACACCACCCTCACGTACACATACCACATATATGTATCTTATAAATACTATATTATAGACCTCTATCACCATATATATATTCTCTATATTTCTCTATTTATTATATTTTATATAATATGTATCTGTGTTGGTGTGGTGTGGTTGTGTGGTGTGTGTGTGGTATGCTTGTGTGTGTGCGTGTGTGTGTGTGTGTGTGTGTGTGTCATCTATATTTCTATAATCTCTCTATATCTATATATTATATCTCTATAGCTATCTCTCTCTCTATCTCTCTGAATCTCTACGTATATATCAACTCTATATATATATACTAATACTATATATATCATATACATCTATATCTATTCTATTAATATAATATATATATATATAATCTACATACACGTATATCATGCACACCCCCACACCACACACACACCCACACCACACCCCACCCCACACCCACCCACACACACCCACACACCCCACACACCACGCACGCACACACAGACACACAACAATACCACCCACACACAACACACACTCAAACACACATACAATCTATATACATATATATATATATTATAATACTGTATATTATATCTCTCTATATATTATATATATCTATAATATATATCTATACTATATATTTTTTTTTTTTTTTTTTTTTTTTTTTTTTTTTTTGTTTTTTTTTTTTTTTTTTTTTTTTTTTTTGCTACAGCCCTTCATTCCCCTGCAGTACCTAGCTTCTCTCAATTCAATTACTGGAGTATATATGGCAGTGATTGGATTCTAATCACCGCGGTTTGTGCCAAGGCGGTGCTTCCCCCACGACAGACTACGTTTAACAACTTCTCAAGGCTATATGTCTTTTCTCGAGGGAATCGAGGTGAAGTTACTGCCCAAGGAAACGCGCCGGCTGGTGACTCGAACCCTCGAACTCAGATTGCCGCCGTGCGAATCATTGTAGTCCGATGTCTCTACCGCTCGGCCACCACGCCTCACCACACACACACACACACACACCACACACACACACACACACACAGCACACCACAACACACACACACACACATATATTAGATATATATTATATATATATAGATATATATAATATTACTAGATCTATATATACATATAATATTATACAATAGAAAACCCACATACCCCAAACACACCCACTCACAACACACCACACACACAACACACACAAACACACACACACAAACACACACACACATATATGTGTGTGTGTGTATGTGTGGTGTGTGGGTGTTTTGTGTGTTGGTATTTCCTACCTATTCTTTTTTGTTATGTATGTCCTCTGGTTTGTGTAGGTGTGGTGTGGTGTGTGTGTGTATAGATATATATATATATATATATATCTATTCTATATATATATCTATATCTATATATTATCTATTTTATAAGATGTGGATATTCATTTCTGTTACAGGATGTGGATCTTCTATTTCTGTTACCAGTGGACCCTGGCTGTTTTCCACGTGGATCCAATGTCCCAATAAGAACCACCCGCTGCAGCGAGGGCGAGGTCACAGGTTTTATATCGCACTCGTTTGCCGTGGAGTCCGTGGCCAAGCTAACGACGTCGGGTAGGGTCAGCTCTCGCCTCCCTCCGGGGGAGGTTTCGTGTCCATATCCCAGCGCGCTAAGGTCCAGCCCAAGGTCAGCTCCGCCCTCTCCCTCCCGGGCAGCTGACCGCGACTCCGTCGCGCGCTTTTAACCCATTTAGACAAGTTTCGTAGCGTGTGTTCCCACCCTTTACGTGTGGTTTTGCGTCCCGTCAGCCACTTAGCCTAAGTAACTCATAGCCTTTTACAAGTGGTGTCAGCGAGGGCCGTTGCAATCCTTTTGGCATGCAACACTGACACAACCACCCTCGAAGAAAATCCGCTCGAACAGCTAGAAGACATTCGAAAAAAAAAAGACACGTAGTACACGTTTGGGCCCTTTTCTTATTCTTTCCTTCCTCTCCGCATACATGTGTTAGACCGTTGTTTTTTTTGTGGGTAAAAGGTGCTAATGACAGCAAATGGCACGTCGCATCCACTATTCTTCCACCTCAGAATCTGATTTCCGTGTGGATTCGATATGTGATCATAAACCTGAATATCGTTTCGTTAGTTAAGTCTTAATTAATTTTCTCCTCGTTGGTCGAGTTAGATTGTTTCATCTGCAACGACTTTAACGCGTTCGTGATTTTATCTTATCACGAATACCGTTTCATTTTAAATCTCGTTCCTACCCCTCGCCCCCCGCCTGACCGTCCCTTTTCTTACTTTGCGGTCACTTTGGATTAGAAAAAAGGTTCTTTTCCTGTCTTTTTGACCTGACCTCACTTTTCTCTTTTCCGGTCGGTGGCGGCGGGGTAGGTCAATGACCGCTTGGTTACCCCGGTATTTTGTTTTATTTTATGTTGACAGCCTGGAATTACCATAGGCATCGTTTACATTGCGTTTTTTTTGGTGCCACGTTCTCGTAAAGCGGAGCGAGAACCGAAGTATGTACGGAATTCATTAAATTCATTAGTTTTGAATATAGCGTAGGATCTTCCCTCATTCTATGAGTGCACAGACTTGCCCGATATTGCCCCGTGGTTGCGTAACACGCCTAATCGATCTGCGCTCCGTCGTTCGAAAAGTAGGTGCCATAAACCAAGTTATTCGTTCGGCACCTTTTGGTCAGTGTGACCCGCGTTATGTCCCTTTAATTAATGGTAGGCCTAGGTAAGCTAGAATCATATTCGCTTATAATCACACCTTTCTTCTTCTCACCCTCCTCAATCGTTTTGCTGTTTTGGGTACCCCCCAGCGTTTGTGTGATTCTGAATTATATATCCTTCGGGAATTTTGCGAGTGACCCATTCAGATCGCATAAGAGCAGCAGGTTTTATATTCCTGGCTCAATCCGCTTCAGTCATATACGGCATTTGGGTATAGGAATCCCCCGCGTTATTTTGATTTTTTATTGAATTCTGACGTGCAAAGCTAACATGTTACCTCGGCATTCATATTTCTGACTCCCGAGAATATTGCTTGATCAAACTTGGCGATATTTTTCTATGATCACCTTCTTTCATGCGTACATTCTGTCGCATATCCTTATATGTTGAATTCAATGTGGTAAGTTGACAATAATCTTACATAGCTAGCATTGCTAATTTACTTCAGTTTTTGTTATAGTGAACGTGTAAATATTCGTGTGTTGTGATCATTCTCCTGTGTGAGGTCACTCGCCTTTCCCTCTCATTACCGATAGCTGTCACTCAACACGCTACACACACACATCCATCACTCACTACCACAGGATAAAAGAACTGACCCGTTTCATTGTCTTTTGTGCCGGCGTAAGAATTTATCTCTTTAGCCCCCATTTTGTCTGTCCGCTTGTCCTGTGTACAAGTTAATCTTATTTCTTAATCTTGTGTGGACGACTAGGTGTCAATAGATCTTCGCGGATTCGCCGATGTCGTTTCCCTTTCTATTCTCAATCTATCAGGAGATGGTTGTAGTTTCCAATAAGCTAGCGGAAACGCGCTACTGACATCTCCCTCTTCTTTTTCTCTTTACCTTTGTGAAAGTAAAACACAAATAAAAAAATGACGAAAATACGTTAACAACCAACAGTACAAAACCTAAATTGTTATGAATAACCGGCTAGTGTAATTACCACCCCATAAATTCCTCTGTTGCCTTTCTTTTTTCTTTATTACTCTGGCCCTTACGTGTATGTCTGGCTCCCCGATTTATATTGCAGTTGCGGCGGACCGACACGGCACCGGGGAGGACCCTTAGGCATGCTGTTGAGAAGTCATCACGAGATCGCCCTAGCCCACGGACCAGGATTTTCGTTCGGAAAAGGTTTAAGCCGTCCAGTGTAGTGGACCGTCTTGCCTGCCAGACTCCCCGTAGATCCCAGGTGAACCAGCACCTTTGCCGCAGTACCATCGACCCAAATGCTGTGCCTGGCGCGACGCCTGCAGTTCCGGTCAACTCCAGGAGCTCGTATATGCATATTCTTCACCGCCCCGATGCGTCCCTGCCCGTGACGCCCGTAGATCCGACGAAGGTACGAGACTGTGGACGCGAGAAGGACCCTGGACGAGATCTGTTAGACGTGTGGACTAGTACTCCGCCGGTTAGGCCGGGCCAGACTACGAGGAGGCAGGACGAATCCGAAATTCAAGGAGTACTTGTGCGAGACTTTCGAGTACGTTGCATGTCGAGACGTAGCGATTACACCAAGGACCGATGAGGATGAGGACACATGGACCGAGCAGCACGAGTTGACCAGACGACGGCACGAGAAACGAGACGACCACCAAGTTAGTTCCCAACCCTTGAAGGCCGCCTCGAGGGCGCGGCGCGAGTAGGTGGCCGAGCATATACGATATGGCTAATTCTATTTGTCTGTTACAGATGTGGATTTCTATTTCTGTTACCAGTGGCCACGTGGCTGTTTTCCACGTGATCCAAATTCCAAAATAAGAACCACCCGCTCAGCGCGGGCGAGGTTCACATTTATAATCTGACCTCGTTTGACCGGGAGTCCGTGCAACTACCGACGCGGTAGGGTCAGCTCTCGCCTCCCCCGGGGGAGTTCTGTCAAGAT
>NC_051394.1:29148927-29153927 GCF_015228065.2 Penaeus monodon
ATCACCTCACACTGTTGTACACTAAAATCATACTACTCAAACATTGCGAAGAAGACATTTATTTCATTCACACATGTGGCCACATTTTCTGGCTCAAGTTTTGTTTAATTTTTTCCACATTATTATTCCATTATTTGCACACAATGTCTTGAGCTCTTTCCGCACATCCTCCGTTGTATTTGTCCAAGTAAGTCCTTAGATGTGTTCTCTGCACACACACACACACACATATCTATATGTCACATTACTCAGGCGATGTTTACCTCACTCCGAGCAGCGGGTTTAAGTCCTTCCCGATTGGCTCACACACCTCATTGGGAACGAGGATATCGGACCTTTACATCGGCGTGGCAAATAAAAGGAAAAAATTCAGCAGCTGTCCCATGACTTTGACCTGTGTGCTCCCTTCCGCCGTGTGACCTCGCCTGTTCCACTGGATCCTCTCACTTCTGTTTGTATATATCATTTAGGTGTATGTATAGTGTAATTTAGTGCCTTTTGCAGTAAAACCTTTTGTATGTTTCCTCTGGTGTGTTTCTGTTGATCTGACCGCTCTGATTCCTTTAAAAGTGAACCCTGATATTGACGACATTGCCAGGATCAGACGGTCTGGAAAACAGCACCATGAGGAACTATGTGCAGGAAGGTGAACTGCTGGGCCTTGAAGGCATGGCCTTCTTACACTACATTCAAGAGCAGGAGAGGATCAGACGCAAACAGCTGGTTCTTTACTACCGGAAATGGGGGATACTGAGGCAGGTGTGGGAAGAGCAGTGCCACAGGAACCACGAGGAGGAAAGGCATCGGAGAAGCTACCGGGAGTAGCAACGGTGCAGCAAGTGTGACAGAAGGCGGGACCGTGATCAACGAAAGAGTGTTGGTGACGGTCTTGGGGCCACATCACCCCTGGATGTAAGACTTCAGAGCCTCGGTGTAGGCATCTCGCAGTTGTGGTTCTCTGAAAATAATCTCCAATTCTCGGAAGATTAATTTGAAGAAAGAAGGGAGATATGTCACAACTACGAAATTACTCAGGACCCTCGGCGATGTTTACCTCACTCCGAGCGGCGGGCTTAGGTCCTTCCCGATTGGCTCACACAGCTTGTGGGGAACGAGGGTATCGGGCCTTTACATCGGCGCGGCAAATAAAAGGAGCACCAGGTAAAAATTCAGCAGTTGTCCCGTGACTTTGACCTGTGTTCCCTTCCGCCGTGCGACCTCGCCTGCTCCGCTGGATCCTCTCTCTTCTGTTTGTATATATCCTATTCTTATTTTTATAGTTATATTAAAAGCTACTCAAAATTTGATTTCATACCATTGACAGACCTTGAAATCACACTAACCTACAGTAATAACATTTAAGCAAATATATATTTCTGCCGTTTCATCTTCTGAAAGAGTTTGACAGAGCATGCATATGTGTGTGTGTGTGTGTGTGTGTGTGTGGTTTGTTTTTACCTAGTTGTTTCAATACGGGAGAAGAGCTGTCTGAAGACAATTTTTATAGGTTCGCATGACGTACAGTTTAATTTTGCTCTCTCTGGCGCTTGCTGCCTGTATGTGTGTGTGTGGGTGTTTTAAGATTTCTCTTTAGGAAAATTATTGTTATTTTCTTCCTCAGCACCGGTGGATTAGACCTACTAGTGGGGGATTCCGCCATCCTTGACTACATTCGCGCCAATGACCCAGGCTGTACATTGCGCACTCACGGCGATGACCTCGTCCCCGATACCTTTTCCGTGGCAATGGCAAAAGGCTTTCCACTCAAAGTAAGTACTAAATGAGTAGGCAAGGGAAGGATTCACAGGATCACTTGCTGCAACACACAATGAAAAGGGTGGAGATGGAGCCTTGATGAATCTCTCTCTCTCTCTCTCTCTCTCTCTCTCTTTCTATGTGTGTGTGTGTGTGTGTGAGTGTGTGTGTGTGTGTGTGTGTGTGTGTGTGTGTGTGTGTGTGTGTGTGTGTGTGTGTGTGTGTGTGTGTGTGTGTGTTTGTTTTTACCTAGTTGTTTCAATACGGGAGAAGAGCTAAGCTCAGATGGTCCCCTCTGCTATATTTAAATTAAGAATTTTTTTTTTTTAATTGATGCACACATTTTTGACACACACAACTCTATATGCAAGCTTGTTCCATGTTTCAGTAGTTCTGTTTGGGAAACTGAACTTCTTGATATCTTTCTCGCCTCTTTTTACTTTCAAGTTTTTGCTATATCCTCTCGTCCTTCTTGTGTTCAAAATTATAAAGTCATCTAACTTCACCCTTCCCGTAATATAGTTGAACATCATTATCAGGTCACCTTATTGTCACCTCTTTTTCTTCTTCTTCCAAAGTAGTAAGACCTATTTTCTGTAGTCTTTTTTCGTAGCTTATATAGTAGGTGCCCTTGTTGTGGCTGCTCTTTGAACTCTTTCTAGTTTATCTATATCCTAAGTGTGGACTCCATACCACTGCACCATACTCAAGACTTGGTCTTATGATGGCTGTAATGACCTTCTTTACCATGTCTTCGTCCTCATACATGAATACTTTCTTCATGTTGGCAATCAGCCCTAGCATTTTATGGACCTTATCATTTATATGATTATTTGGGCTTAGGTACCCGCTTATGGTTATTCCAAGGTCTTTTTCTTTATCTGCTTCGTATAATATTACGTCTGCTAACTTGTATTGGCATAGTGGACGATATTTACTTTCTCCGAACCTGAATACATAGCATTTACTGGTGTTAAATTCCATTTTCCTTGTACAACTCCAAATGAATAGGCTCTTGATGTCACTTTGGAGTCATTGGCACGAGACATCGTCTATTATCTTTTTTTTTTTTTTCTTTACAATATCGCGTCATCTGCAAAATTATTCAGATAACTACCTGGCTTATGTTTGACTCTAAATCCTTTATGAAAATAGTAAACATAATCGGCGACAAGGCTGATCCTTGAGGTACTCCACTAGTTACTTGTCGCCCTTTAATTACGGTTTTCATCTGTCTTTCATGAAGAAAGTTTTCCATCAATTCAAGGAGTTTGCCTTTCACCCCACCTAGGTGTTCTAATTTAAATAATAATCTTCTATGAGACACCTTATCATATGCCTTCTTAAAGTCTAAGTATACACAATCCACCCAGCCGTCTCTTTCTTGTAGTATTTCAGAATCTCTGTGATAGAAATAGAGATTTGCTATGCATGACCTTCCTTCCCTAAAACTAAATTGTTTATTTGATATCATATCACGTTTTTTTTAAATACTTCAACCCATTGTTTCCTAATTATCTTTTCTAATAGTTAGCATACTACACTAGTTGACGAAACTGGTCTATAATTTAGAGGGTTTTGTTTGTCGCCGTTCCTGTATAAAGGTGTTGTAAGTTGTCTCACTGAATTTTGGAATATTAACAGTAAAGGAGTACATAACTCTTTGGTACATTACCTCAGAACCCAGTTAGATATCTCATCTGGTCCCTCTGCTTTAGTCTTGTCTAACCTTTCAGTAGGTCTTTTATTTCATTATTTTCGATTGTGATATTTTCGATATTCTGATTTACTTCTGTACGGCTACTTGTCCTTTCAAAATATTGGTTCTGAACAAACACTGACTTAAATTTCTCATTAAGGATTTCACATATTTCCTCTTCCTTAGTATAAAAGATGTTATTGTCTTTGATGGCGCTAATTTGATCTCAACTCTTAGTCTTATTATTTATGTAGCTAGAAAAGAGCTTTGGCTGGTTTGTACATTTATTGATTATATCCTCTGCAAAGTCTAATTTCACCATCCTCATGGCTTGGGTATACTCATATCTTCCTACTTTATACCTTTTATATGCTGACTGAGATCTATGTCTTCTGAACCTTCTCCAAAGGAGTTTTTTTTTCAATAAACCACTTTTGGATATTTTTATCTTCAGTTTTGAATCGTGATGCAGATTTTTCTACTCCTTGTTTGTAGACTTCGCAAAATTTAGAATATTGCATATCAAGGTTCTCTTCGTTCAGGAGAGTTTCCCAGTTTATGCCATCAAAGAAATCATTAAGGCATCTACTCGTATAATCACCTCTCTTGTAATTGTACTTTCCTTTTCTTTTCCTTTTTCCTGTAGCAGACTACATGATAACATTTTTTCTAGAGGAATCCAGTACTCTATATCCTTAATGTTATCTTTATGGTTTGTAAATATTAGGCCAAGCAGAGACGGTCTATCTAGCCCTCTTATCCTGGTATGATCTGTTAGATTCTGGAAGAGACAAAATTCAATTATGACTTCTAGCAATTTTGCATTCCACGAATCTGGCTGAGCAGTGGGATCGAAACTTTCGCAGTCAATTTTGCTATTAAAATCCCCTGTTACAACAATTTCTTTTGCACTAGTTTCCGAAAGTTGTAGCACATTCCAGGCTCGTTTCTTGAATGAGTTTTTGGTAATTTTCTTGTAACCGCACCAGAAATGTTCATGGACACTGTGGTTATAATTATTTTTACTCATTTTGTTTCTACCTGAATTGCCTTTAGTTCTACTGTGGGGTCTTGTTGAATCTCTATCTCCTTTATAATAATTCTTTTCCTTGTTAATATTGCTACCCCCTCCATTTCCATTTGCTCCATCTTTTCTCCAAATATTGTAGTCTCTGAGTCCTAATGTTACATCGTCTACGGAGGGATCCAGTTTGGAATCAGTGATGCATATTACGTCTGGTTTATTACTTTCAATAATTTCATCTAGTTCTAGTAACTTCGAACATAAACGATCTATATTTGTATAAACTATTTCCACATAATCTCTCGGTACTCATTTTGGCTGCAAGGCTAATGATTGTCTCCAAATTTTGGTTTCGATAGTAAACTTGTTTTGCTTGGAAGCCTCTCACCCTCCAAATGAACAAGTTTTCGTCTTCGGGCCTTTGTTCGTTTTTGTTTTTTATCTCTTCTAATATTCTCTGCAGTATTTCTCTGTTATCTTTGGTCATATTTCTCTTATTTTCTTATATCCTTTGTGTGTGGC
>NC_051394.1:29161427-29173927 GCF_015228065.2 Penaeus monodon
ACACTGGTCTTTTTATATCAGAAGGGGAGCGCCATTCGAGATGGTCACAGATGGAAGGTTCACCTTTCATGGAAGTATACACCCGTCTGTATATAGCTATACTTATGGACCTTAAAGGAAAGTTGGACATTTTCCCTAGTTTACATTATAGATTGTAAAAAAAAAGAATGATCAACTTGAGAAATGAGGTAGCAACACTTTTGGAAATGCATTAAATTGACCCTTGAGGCAAATTAGCAAAATAGCTGGGTCGACATATGGGGATAGGTGATGACCCTAGTTGGTAGATAATTGGCTATTCAGGCGGAAATATGAGGATACCCGAACCTGCCATTGGCCTATTAATACTCTCTAAATAGAATAAAAACAGCGACTTTTCAGTCTATTTGGTAATTAACCTCTTAGTTGTATAAGCAGGAAATGTGCAAACATGTGAGATAATGGTTATCGCATTTATAATTACACAAAAAAATTAAACCTGTTATTTTTCTTTTGTTTGTGTTATCGCCTGTTAGGACGCATGTTTGTGTAAGGTTGAAAGTCATGATAAAGGTATATTGAATTGTTTTATTAGATGCATTAAGAAAGTAAGAACGGCTACTATAACATGTTAATAAATGAGAGGAGGTCGCAAGCTTATTAATCGCCCACGAAGTTAAGTCATTTCTGTTGAGTTATTCTTATTAGGCCTGCACCTTTGTTATATTATGCATGTGTAAATATTTATAAAATACTAAGTATAGTCTTTGTGAGTAAGTATTTTTATTTATGTATATAGAGTGAGAAATGGACTTTGGCAGATGCATATGCTTTTGTCTTATATTTACGTAATGCGAACATTATCACTTTCAGTGAGGGTTAAAATGGGTTTCCCTTTCTTGTTTGGTTACATTTCTAGACGAGATTGCAAACCGCCGCCGTCATTACCTCTGAGCAAGAAATGGATAGTTGCATTATCATCGTCGTTATATGGAATTCGACTGATAGGATTTGTTTGTGTGTCTGTTTGTGCTAAAAGTATATTTGAAGACAGCAATAAAGGTATATTTAGTACAGCAACGAATTTTAATCCTTTTCACTGCACGGAGTTATTATTGTGGTAGCTAAGCGACCAAAGTTAAACTACGTGTCAAGACATGTAATTATCGGATTAATACTCATGATCCTTTTCAGATCAGTGTCCTTGTCCCGTACTGGATCCAGAGAGCAACTGAGAATACCTATCTTACCCTCTCTCGGTGACCTGTGGGTGGGCACATTGTGTCTGGGAGAGAGCTAGGAGTGAGGATGGGAGGGAAGGGGAGCTCCCTCTCCCTATCACCGCTTTTGATTATGTCACGCTCATTAGCTGTAGGCAGGAGCGTCACTTCATGTTATGAGTTGGGGGGGTGACAGGTAAATTTGCCCTGAAAAAAAAAAATTTGCCCCTGCAAATCACGAAAAAGAAAATGCTGACTAGCTCTTTATAAGTAGCCTGGAATGAACCATCAACCAGTATTGTATATTGTATTATTGGTAGAAAATTATAAATTATAAATACCAGAAAATTTGCCCTGCAGAACTAGATTTTGCCCTGCAAAGAGAGGCTTTTTTAAGAGTTGGGGGGGTGAACCACCACCCCCATACCCCCCCCCTTAAGTGACGCCCCTGGCTGTAGGTGTGATAACTCACCTGTAAGATTTTCATTGCAAGGGTGTATTATCTCCTTAGGTAGGACTTGTGTCTGGTAATGAGGGGGAGGGAATAGAATGAGCTAATATGGCCATTGGCCTATTGGATATTTGTTTGTTTGCTTCGTCTTCCTCTTACTAATATTGCTTTGTAATAGGATATAGAGCAATGTGAGGCAGAAGCGGTAGGAAGGGAAGGAGGGATCACATGTTTTCGGATCAATACTTTGAATTTGGTCATTACCTGACCTGACTTCACTCCGCTGTGCGGCTGACCCGATGGGGATGGGACGCGGTAGGGTTATCTTCCTTCTACGATTATTTGTTATTGATTATGATAGCCTTAATTAGGAGGGGGTGATCACTCGCCTGTAACAGGGTCAATTATCGATTCAGTTATAAATTCAAACATGATGAAGGAGACAGAAAATGAATCCCGAGCAACTAGCTAGCTTTGGTATTCAAGTTCAAACATGATAAATATTGCGGTGCGAGGTGGGCGTGGGGGTCTTCTGTAGCACCCATCGTCGCCTTTGCGTGTGACAGCAGCTGGATGCATGTTTGTTTGTCTGCTCCTTCTTTCTCTTATTCTTATTATTATTGGTTTGGAGAGTGGGTGAGGGGGAGGAGTTGTGCATGTTAGGCATCATTAGAGGGGCATTTATGGATCATGATAGTCCCATTGATTAGGAGGGGTGATATGCTGCTCGTTAAATTAGATATTGACATGGCCGAAAATTTTCAGTCAATAATAAAATACATATGAAGTTCTCCTTCATACTGTATGGATTTCTCCCAGGACATAGCAGACAGCACTGTTTGAAGAGTAGTTAGTAAACTCAAACCTAGGCATATAAACCGTATCTCTTGGTCTTCAATCTCCCTTTGAAGAAGGAGACAGAAAGTGAATCCCAGAAAGTGGTTTGGAGAGGAGGTTAGGGGTGCGGGGAAGGGGCACTTTTCAGTTGTGCGTGTTAGGCATCATTAGAGGAACATTTATGGATTATGATAATCCCATTGATTAGGAGGGGTGATAACACGTTTAAACATGATTAATATCGCTGAAGGGTTGATAGTGGTGGCGATAGTGGAGTTTTGTTTGTTTGTATGTTTCAGGTTCCTCTTATTCTTATTCTTATTGCTTTCAAGAGGAGGGGAGGGGTGTCATTGAGGTGTGCATGTTAGACATCATAAGAGGGACATATGTGTACCCTTCGGATATGCATGTTAAGCATCATTCACTGTAGTTAATGATTGCCTGTTACGAGCATTGATTATGATAATCACTTCCGATTTCCGGTGTTAATTGTCCCTACTTGTTATGAGAAATTATGTACATGGTTAATGATTTCCAGTTCCGATCGGATTTCCTGTTATGGTATGTCATGTATGACTGTAAGGTAGACTTGTGTACATATTAGGCATCACGAAATATGGGTAATGACTCCAGTTACGGTTACTGATTATGATAATCATTTCTGGTTTCCAGTGTTAATTCCCCTGCTTCCTGTTGCGACATGTCATGTACATACGTAAAGTGAGTTGTAAAGTAAATATGGGTAATGATTTCGGTTATGGTCATGGTTACGATAATCACTTCTGCTGATGAAGGTCTTGGCAATGGTGGCAGCGGTGATATCCTGAATGGGGGTGGCCTCAGGCCACCTGGTAAACTGGTCGATCATCGTCAGGACGTAGCTGTAACCCTGGTCAGTTGGGAGAGGATCAACCACATCGAGATGTACATGTTCGAAGCGGCCATCTGGTACCAGGAATACCTGCAGGGGAGACTTTGTATGCCGGTGAATCTTACTGCGCTGGCACTCGATGCAGGTACGGCTCCACTCCCGGACGTCTCTATTGATGCCGGGCCATACAACTTTGCTGTGGATGAGATCCTGGGCCGCGCGGATTCCCTGATGAGCGTGGTAAGCCTCAAAAAATTGTCGTCGGAGTGACGATGGGATGTAAGGACGAGGGCGGCATAACGAGGTGTCACAGAGGATGGTGTCCTGTGAGTCTTGCAGCTGCACCTGTTCCAGCTGAAGAGAGGTATCCCCGTCGAGTACCCTGGAGAGGGAAGTGTCCTGTTGCTGTTCCCTGCGAACTAGATGGCAGTCGATGGGTTTGTGGGTGGCACCTACCATGGCTATTGATACTCTGGATAGGGCATCTGCAGCCTCATTGTTGGTGCCTCTGATGTGTCGTATGTCGTTGGTAAACTGGCCCAATATCCGGGTTGTCTTTGGGGAAGACGGGCGGAAGCTTTTTTGTGCAAGGCAAGGTAGGGGCTTGTGATCAGTAAAAGTTTGGGGGAAAATTTTTGTCCTCGAAAATATGTGGAAGTGCTTGATGGCAAGTGGGACTGAAAGGGGAGTTTTTTCCCGAAGCACTGATCGATTTGTGAGGGCGAGAGTTTTGCAAAAAAGAAAGCCGGGGCTGCCAAAAATTTCCCAAAAATCTTGTTGCGAAGGGCCCCCCAGGGCGGGGTCCTAGGCCCCCCCAACGGTTTTATATTGATCCTTCCCCCCTGTTGGGGGGTTTAAGGGGGGGTCCCCGAGGCCCCCAAGGGCATCTTTGCTTATTTCAAAATTTTTGGGTTTCCCTCGGGGGGTTAAGGTAATGTTTTTGCCGGGGTCCTGACCTTTGATGGGAGGAGGGGCTTTTGGGGGAGCCAGAAAGGGGGCACACTTGGGGAATGAACCCTGAAAAAATTTTTTAATCCCGAGGTACTTGTTGCTGTCTTTTGGGTTTTGGGGGGTTTTGGGGAAAACGGGCCGGATGTTTGCTGCCCTTTCTTGAGGGGGTGATCCCCATCCGCGGCCCAATGTGGCCCTAAGAAAGTAAGAGAGGGACTCCGAACAGCCCTTTCCCCAGGTTTGGGATGCCGACTCCCTTTTCCGCGGCCCCCCCAAAAGAGGGGAGAGGTGCCCGACTGCTGCTAGCGATGAGAAGGGTCGCGATGTAGACAGAAACCCCCTGTAGTCCACGGGGGGGACATCACCATGGAAGGGCGGAAAGGTTTTTGGGCGGCTTTGAAGGGGCCCCCAAAACGGCATTCAAAAAAATTTGTTAGGCCGAAGGGATTGGTTAAAGGTGTTTTTCGGGATGTTTTCTTCGGCAATGTGAATCGTTGGTTCTGAAAAGGGTTTTTGATCTTGGAGTCATGCATCCTGAGATTTCGGGGTGAAGGAGTGGAAGGGGGCCGGGGAGGAGGGAAAGCAATTGGCGGTGTTGAGAGGGCCCGAAAAATCACCCCCAAGGGGGCCCCAAATTCGCCACTTTTTCGGCAAATGGGCAGGAAAGTCCCCAAAGGTTTGCGGAAGGGCGTATGTTTCCATGCCCCCCACGGGCTAAAAACTGGGCCTTTGGAAACCGGGGGAAAGGCTGGTGCAATGGGCCTGCAACGGGAGGGAGGGTTTGGTCCAGTGTGACGACGTGGTGTGTGACAGTGTGTGGGGGTGTTTCCCCACTTTAAATGGGTTTTTGTAAAGAACTGGGAAATCCAAAAGGCATACCCTCGAAGGGCATTTTTTGGGTAGAACTGGTAGAGAAAGGGGGGCCAACCAGGGGTGAAAAGGGCAAAGGTGCGGGCCACGGACGGGTGTACAAAGGGAGCCCCTTTTTAAGGGCCCAATGTGAAGAAAGGGTGTCCCAAGGGGGAAAAGTCTGCTTACAAGGTTTGGTTTGCTGAACGTCAGCGACGGGAAAACCCACGTCAGTTCGAGTGGGGGGGCGCCGCTGAAAAGAGGGGTTCAAAAACCGCTCACCGTAAAATGTTGAGGGGGGAGCATTTGGCAGCCCCCAATGTGCGAAAAAGTGGGCGATTTTTTGGGCACTGGGGGATTAAAGGGGGATAAGGCTGATTCTGCTCCGGGGGTCCACCAGGAATTAGGCGGGGAGTTTTTGTCAGGGGACAAGAGCAAGGCCATGGGGGCCGCGAGAGATCGGCGCTATTAGTTCCCGCGGTGCTCGCACTGGCGCGCCCGGGTGCTGAATCTGTATAATAAAATGATAAAAACAGTAACTACCTGGAGTCGGGGGGGCCGGTGGGGGCTATAGTTTTGCCGTTTTTGAGGCGTTTGGGTTTCGCCCGCGGTCCCGGGTGGCAGGGGGGAAGGGGGGGGGCCCTGCGGTGAGGGAAACCCAGGACGCGGGGAAGGGTCGCGGGGTGCTAGCCTTTTTCGAACGGGGGTTTTTGGTTAAATTTCGGCGACCTGTGTCAGGGGGAATCCGGGGTAAAGGGGGCCCGGGGTAGTGGAGACCACTAAAATAAAAGGGTTTAAGGTGGGGAATTTTTGTCCCCAGTACCCAAATATTTGGTGGCGGGAGAGGGGGACGTTGCGTAGAAGGAACTCCTTTTCCACCTGGGGGGAACCTTTTCGGAAGGAAAGCAAGGGTAAAGGGGCATGGCTTTAGGGGGGCCCCGAGAGACTCAGGGCCTCCCTGGACTCAAACCCCGAGGGTACCAGGTGGGTTTAGGAAAAACACTACGGTTAGTCAAATTGGCTTTTTTTTGGGGGGTTTGCAACGGTTTTTCTTTTTGGAGACCCAAAACCGATGAGTGGGGGTTGCTAAGGTAAAGGAAAATTTAAGAAAAAAAGACCGTTCCCGGGGGGGGGGAAAGAAGAGGGGGAAGGGGGGGAAGGAAAAAGGGGGGGGGACGAAGGAGTTTTAGAAAAAAGGGGAAAAAGGTCGGGGCAAAAACCCAACATGGGGGGGAAAATTTGGGGGGGCCATAAGTGATGGGGATGAGGAAAGGGGGGCAAAGGTCAGCAAGGGGGGGCCCTCGGCCATCGGGGTTCGTTGCCCGGGCAAAAGGGGGACCGCTTCGCTTTGAGCAAACTCACGTGTCGGCGAGGCCACCGCCCCCGGGTGCGGATAAAATCGGTTAACGGGGAAGGTTTGGGGGGGAAAAGGGGGCCTGTCCGGCCCCCATGGGGGGCCCCAAACCGTGAACGGACTTTTCGCCCATGGCAACGGGGGTTTGTCCTCGGAAAACCCGGAAAGGCTACGGGGTTGAAGTAGGGAGTGAGATCGCTAAAGGGGGTACCCCCCTTGCCGCGCGACAGAGTTTTCCCCTGTCGGCGGCCGGAAAATTTAGGGAGATGTGTCGGGGCGATCTCACCACGTTTGGGTTATAAAACAAGGCCAGGCATCTCCTCCCCCACTCGCGTGTTGGCACCCCTTAGCCAAAGGAGCCAGGGCCCTTGGCAGGGGGCAGGCGGCAGATGCCCCACGTGCCCGGAAATCCGAAACCAGTGAGTTTTGGAGGTAAGGATTTGGATGAGGGACGGGGGCTTTTGAAAGGGATAATGAGATGGGGCCCGGGGGCGAGGTTGTGTGACACACGGAAAGAGGATGGGGAGGGGAAGGATTTTTAAAAAACGGGATGGGGCTTCGTTAGGGGGGGTTTGGGTTTTTTAAAAGGGGAAATTTTAAAATAGGTTTTTGTAAGAAACCCCCCAAAAAACTAAAAAAAACCAAAAAAAAAGAAAAAAATTTTTAAGAACGAGAAACTAAAAAAAAACGAAAGAAAAATTAAAAAAAAAACGCAAAAACAAAAAGAAAGAAAAAAAAAAAACTAAAAAATTTTTAGGGGGAAAAATTTTCGGCGCTCAAAAACCCGCTCTCGCCAGGCCCGGCAACAACCCGCGCCGCGCCGCAAATTGGGCCGATTTTATAGTAAAAAGCGCCAAAGGGCAAACTTGTTGCTTCCCTTTTTTGATTTTAAAAAAAATTTTAAAAACAAACGAAAAAAGGGGAAAAGGTAGGGGGGGTTTTGAAAGGCAGGAAGGAAGATTAAAAAAAGTTCACAGGGGTTAAGATGGGCTGCCGAGCAAAAAAAAACTGGCCCGGGTTCTTCGCCCCAATTAGGAAAAGAAACGCGGGGCCAAGGCCGTTTCCCTTCCCTGGAAAAAGGGACATTGTTCTTGCTACCCATTTGGGGGCCCCAAAAGACGAAGTTTGTCGGGGTTGTTTAAAAAACCCTCGCGCGCCACACGAGGTCAGGGGGAAAAAGAAGCTTTCGTGAAGCGGTGATACGTAAAAAAACTGCCCCAAGGGCCTATAGTGTAGACCCAGGGGAAAATTTTTTCTGGATGCCCTTGCAGTTTTTTTGGGTTTTGTGTGGGGCTCCCTTTTTGAGGGGGGTTTATGGAAAAAGGGGGTGTTAATGGTTTTTAAAAAGGGGGCAGTTTCGTGCGGGGGGCCCGCACATCTAAACGATAAAGCGTTTGTAAGGTCTTATTCCCCCAAGTGGCTTTTTTTTTGGATGGAAAAGGAAATCAACATGTAATCGAAGGTTACCCCGAGCACGGTGCAAGAGGTGTTTTTTGAAGAGGTGTTTGGTGGTCGTCGAAAGATTTTTAGATGTATTGGATCGTAAGGAGGGGGGTGTCTAGGGTTTTAAAAAAAGAAATTTGTTTTTTTCGAAATTAGTTTGATAAAACCATGTGCTCCCCCCCCAGACCCCGGGGTCAAGCCGTCGTTGATTCGGGACAACACCCGCGAAGCGAAACATGTCTGTAAGTGAGTACAATGCGGCGTAAAGAAGGGGTCAATGAAAACGGGGGGGAAAAGTGGGTCGGGGAGGTCGTTTGTGGATAATATGTATAGTGTTGGGGAGAAAATGCTGCCCTGAGGTTTCACCGGGGGGCATTTTAATGTGTCGAAATTTGCCCTTTTAAATTTAAACTTTAATTTTCGGTGCATCCCAAAAAGCGCATAGAGTCTTTGGGGCACGGGGAAAATTTAATTTTTGAAAAGTTTTACTTTAAAACCAGGGATGCCAGACCGTGTCGAAGGGGGGGGTCGCCCCACGTTTTGGTTTCGAGAACCGGCTTTTGTCTTCTGTTTTGTTTTTAAAAACAGAGTTAGTCCGCTGTTTAGGTGCGTAATTTTGTCGAAATTTTAAAAGCGGAAGCCGAATTGTTTGAAGAGAGTGGCTGGTTTTTCGAGATACCCCCCTTATTGGGAGGGTTTAATTTCTTTTTCCAAAAAAATTTTTCCAATGTCTCTATTAAAATAATTGGGGGGTAATTCTTGGGGTCAGTTAGGTTTTTTGTTGGGTTAGGGAAAAAGGGCCCCTAAAAACAGTTTTGAAAGGTGAAAAGGGGTAGTAGCCCGAGGAAAAGGGGAAATGTTAATAAGTGCGTTTAAAAGCTCGTTTAAAAAGTTGTTGGGAGATGGGAAAAGTCGTCACGTCCGGGTCTGAGAGGAGCCCGGAGCCCCTTTTGAGGAAACCTCATTTTTATTTGTTTTTTCCCCCTACAGCGAGAGGGGGGACGGAGTTCGCATGTGTCGTCCCCGATTATCCAGGTGGATAAACTGCTCGGGGTTGTTTTCCCTGGGCTTGGGTCCAAAGGGGTTTTATGGTTTTAAAGTGATCATAAAAAGAGGGTGGGGTTCATGAGGATAGAAAACAGTTTGCCAGTGGTCATGAAAAAAATTTTTATAAACCCCCAAGGGATCTGAAAAATTTTATTTGTCCTTGAGGAGGTGAGTGAAGGGGGGGAAGTTATAACCTTTTTAATTTTCTAAATTTATTTCCCAAAAAATTTCCCCTGGAGTCCGAACTCTCATAGATTCGGGTTTTTTTAATTAAATTTTGCCAATGAATTTTGTTTGGGCATTACAAAAAAATTTATGACGGATTCTGAGGAAGTGAGGCCCCCCGAACCGGTTTAAGTGATTTTAAAAAATTTAAGAAAAAAATTTTCCCGTAGCAGGTCGGAGCGCTTGGTTCTCCGCTTTGGAAAGGAATGATTTGCGGATCTTATAGCGCTCCGCGGTATGGCGCGGGGGCCCTTGCGTTTTACCAAGCGAAAAGATGATTTCCCAAAGCCTATCTATTTCGAGAAGTTTTTCTTTCAAAGGGTTTAAGTTAAAATTTGAATGGAAAAGGGAAGAAATTTAAAAATCACCCAGTTTGCTTTTTTGTACCTTTAAGGAGTTGTTTTTTTTGTTTAGTATGGGGCCCTTGAAAGTTTATTTTCAGAACCCAAAGTTCGGGGCCCGGTTGTAAAATGTGTTGGGAGGGGAGTGCCGCCCCTGTTTCCCGAAAAAGGGGATCAGGGGGCCCTTCCCTCTCCCATTTTGAATGAAGTGTAGAAGTCGGGTCCCATGTAGTGGAGTCTTTTTGTTTGAAAATAGGGCAAGAAGGGTGCTTGCCGGGGCCTTGGTATGTGTGGTTAAATTTAGTGTTGGGGCTGCGTTTAAAATCCCGGCCCAAAAAAAAGATTGGGAGAAAATTTTTTTAAAATTTAAAAAATTATTGAAATCGTGAATAGGCCAAAATTTTACGGGGGTTTGGGTATAGGAGTGGGCCCAATTTATTATAGGGCCCTGTGGGTGAAGAGCCTTTAAAAGCCATTTAAATCAGGGTGAATGAAGGAGGCCCAGATGATTTCCCAAATGAAAAAGGGGGATTTTACGGGGAAGGGAGGACCCTACAAAAAAAGCCGTTTGTTATGGCTTGAAGTGTGCCGAAAGGGTTTAAAAGCATAGGAATTATGATAGGGTGGAGTTTAAAAAAAAACGCGCAGGGCTTTTTCCCCCCCGGAAGTCGGGAAAATACGGGGGCTTACGTTTAAAAAAAGATTTTACATTTTGCTTTTAAAATTTTCAGCAGCCCCCTCAGAGCAGGTCAAGAGACGGTGACCTACTTTTCGTGGCGGTTTTTCCGCTCACGGTAACGAGATCGAGATCGAAGGGGCGAGCCCCGAATTGGTCTCTTCGGGGCCGGGAGGGATCCTAGGAGAGGGGGGGCACGGAATTCACGGGAAAACGGCGGACCAATTTCCCGGCACTTCCGTGGCTCCCCAAGTCTCCCAGAAAGGGGAGGACGGGGAAAAAAAATCCCCGGGGGGGGAAAAAAAAAAAAAACCCCGCGGTAGCCCCCCCTTCAAACCCCAAGAAGAGGTCGATGTGGGGCTCTCCCCCCTGCGGAGTCCCGTGATGGGTTTTTCGTCATGACCCCACGACGAGGAGTGGACGGCCCCCGTGGTTTCCCTGAGCGGGGGGGGTTTTTTTTTTGTCTTTTTTTTGGTTTCAAAGTTAAATGGGGGGAAGGGAGTTTTGCGTTTTTTATGTTTGTGTATAAAGTAGTTTTTTTTTGTTTCAGTTTCTTAGGTTTGGGGGGTTTTTGGGGGGTTGTGGGGAGTACGTGTGCAGAGAGGTAGAGGGTTTTGGGGGGGGTTTTGGGGGTCGCCCCCCTCTAGCCTCGGTGTTTGGTTTGTTTTTGGGGTTTATACCCCAGGAATACAGGTTTTGGGCTTTGGGAAAATTTTTCGGGGATCACAATGTGGGGAAAAACCCTTTTTTTTGGGAGTAGGTTGGGGGTATTTGTGAATTTTTTGGCGTTGTATTTTGGAGCTATTAAAAAAAACTACGTGTTGTATGGTTTTGTATTTTGGGTTGTTTTTAGGTATGAAGGGTTTTTTTTGGGAAAATGAAAGGGGGTAGAGGCATTGTGTTTTCCCCAGGGAAACGTGGGTTTGGGGCGTTTGTGGGTTTGGGGGTGGATGTTTTGTAAGGGTCGGAGGTTTTTGAAAAAACGTAGGTTTTTTTGTTTTTTGTTTTTTTGCTTTTCTTTTTGTCTTTAAAAATTCTTTTTGGTTTTGGGGGAAAAGGGGCCCCCTGACAGCGACAGGGTGCCCCCGCAGTTGCAACATCTGATTGGGGTTTTTTTGCCCTGTGGCAAAGAAGGCCGGTTTCGCTAACCCTCTGCTGCATCTCTGTTGTGGGCATGTGGGGTTTGGTGATTGAATCTGTAGCATTTTAGGCATGATCAACCTGAATAAAAACTCTCAAAGGTTTCCCCCTTATAGGTGGGGACGGATGGTAAAAAATCACCAAACCCCGAGATAGGAGGTTCCCGTTCCCCCCAAAGGGGCAGAGCAATGGATCTTTACGGGTGCGTGACTCTGGGGGGTTTTTTTAAAAATTTAACGCCCGTGACGTCGTTTTTGGGCCCAGACTTCCGCCTGGATAGAAATCGCACGATCGTGGCAGGATTTTCTTGTCGTCTTTTGGGCCCCGGGCCCGGGGATTTAGCCCTTTGTCTAGGGGGGAAAGGGGGAGGTTTTTTAAGCCTTGTTCTGCGAGTGTTTTTGGGGCCCGCGAGGGAGGAAGGGGGCGCTGTTCAGGTTGGGGAAAAAACAATTTGTTTGCCCTGTGAACTTTTAAAAAAAAATGCGTCACGGGGGAACTTTGTGATGAGAAGATTTTCCCGGAGAGGGCCCCCTCACAGGAGAGGGGTCCCCCGAATATGATAATTTGAATTTCGTGACCCCGAAGGATAGCACGAGGGTGATGAGAAGGTCAGGGGGGGGAAGTCTAGCAGAAAACTTAAATTTACAGGATTGTGCAAGGGTGGGAGTGGTATCAGAAAGGAAGACACACTGGGCAATTTAAAAGTCTTTTTGGGGTTAGGGGGGGTCGGGGTTAGGACCCCGCCCAACGGGGAATCTAACCCCTTTTGGGTTCGGCCGGCCCCCTCGCAGTAAAACGCTAATTGCCACAGTGTTCTATTTTTAATTGTAAGCAAAATTTGGGCCCACAATTTAAAAAAACTACCTCAAAGCCAAAGGGGTGCAAGATAACACCCAAAGTTTTAAACAAAGGGCCAAGGTTTTGTCTTGCGTGGGGGTGTCAAAGATCTTTACCCAAAAAAAACCCCCGCACAAAAAACCTTGGCCTAGAAGGGCCAGGAGAGAGCCCTTGAGTGTTGCTTTTGGGTTCGCGGCTTAAATGGCCCAGCCGCGATGTGTACACACTGGCCAGGTCCGAAGAGCTCCACGGGGATTGGCGGGAGTCAGATCGCCAAAC
>NC_051394.1:29181427-29203927 GCF_015228065.2 Penaeus monodon
AAAGGTTTTTTAATTAGTTTCTTTAAAAATTTTATTAAAAGGTGTTTTGGGGGAAAAATTTAAATTTAAATAAATTAATATCTAAATTTTTTAATTATTAAAAAATATCTCCCCAAAAACCCAAAAACCACAAAAACACCACAAAATTTTAATCCCATAATTTTTAAATATAAAATATTAATAAAAAAAAAAAAAAAAAACAAAAAACACACACACACACACACACACACACACAAAACACACACCCCCACACACACATACATACCCAACAAACAACATACATAACAAAACCCCCCAAAACAACCCCACCCCCAAACACAACACACACCCCCACACACACAAACAACACCAAAAAAAAAAAAAAAAAAAAAACCAAAAAACAAAAAATATAAAAAAAAAAATTACAAAAAAAAACCCGGGAAACAAAACAAAAAAAAAAAACCAAAAACCAAAAAAAAAAATATTTTATTTTTATATATTTTAAAAATTTTTAATATTTTATATATACAAAATATATATATATAAAATTTATAAATTATATATATATATAAAATTAATATTTATTTATTCCATATAATATATATATATATATATATAAATTATATATTATAAAAATTATATAAATATATATATATATATTTATATAAAATATATATATAATCTATCAAATTTTAAAATATATATTTTATATATATATATATATATATTATTTTTTAATATTTAAAATATATTTTATATTTTATAGTAAATAATTTATATATATTAAAAATATATTTTATATATATTATATATATATATTTTTAAAAAATATATATAATTTAATATATATATATATAATATATTTAAATATTTTTAAAATATTTTTAGACCCCCTATTTTATATTTTTTAAAAATTTTATAATTTTATATTTAATTTATATTAATTATAATAAATATATATTTTATAATTAAATATATTAATATATATATATATAATGTATATAATTAAATATATAATATATATAATATTAAAATCTAAAATATATATATAAATAATAATATATATATATAAATATAAAATATATATATATAATTTTTATATTTTATACATAGTTTAATATATTTTTATATATATTTATTTTTAAATAATTTATATATAAAATAAAAATAAAATAAAAAATTTTTTATATGGAAATAATATAAATATATATTATAAAATATATATTATTTTTAAAAAAACCCTATATAATAAAAATATATATAATATATAGGGTATAAAAACTTTATTTATAAAAAATATTAAAAATATATAATATATATTAATAATTTTAATATAATATAGGGTTATATATAAAAAAATTTAAAAAAATAAAAAAAAAGGAATATAAATAAATAATAGAAAGTAAAAAAAGGGAAATAAAATATATGGAATATATATGATAAAATATTTTTTAAATATAATATATAATATATATATATATATATAAATAAATAAAATATAATATATATAAATTTTAATATAAAACTAATAGAAGAATAAAATATATTTTTATGTTTCTATTTATTCAATTATAATTTTGATATATATATTTGTATATATTTATAAAAATATATAAATTTTAAAATTTATATATATATTATGATATATATATATTATGAATATATATGAATATATATATTTAAAAATTTTAATAACCCTTATATATAATAAAATTACCCTAAAAATTTTAATAAAATTCTTATGCTAAAAATATATAATAATATATTATATCTTAAAATAATTTTAATTTTTATCCCTTATTAAAAATCTATATTTTTAATTTTTATAAACACAAATAATTTAAATATATAAATTTCAAAATGAATAAAATAATAAATATATTATAATATCTTAAAAAAATTTTTATATAATCAAAAATATAAAAAATCTATAATATAATATAAAAATATTATTATATATATATATATTATATAAAAATTTTAAATAAAAAATATTAAAATTTAATTTTATTCCCAAATATAGTATATTAATATTATATATAAATATATTTATATATATTAATATTATAATAATAAATGATAATAAAATAGAAGATTAACAGCATAGAATGTTTAGAATATAATATGAAATTAATATATCTTTACATCCTATAATAAATATTTTAAAATATTTTATATATATTATTATAAAACATAATTTTAAAATAATATTAATATTTTTTAATATATCATAAATTTTAACCCCAAGTAAAAAAGGGTTTTTTATACTAAAAATAATGGGGTTTAAAAATTTTCCATCATATCATATTAATATATTCTATATATATTATATATATTATATTTTAATAAAGTTATTTTATATATATATATATAATAAAAAATAAAATTATATATAAAATATAAATAAAATTATATAAATTATAATAAAATTTTTTATATATATAATATTAAAATATTAGATTTTATATAAAATTAATATATGTATTATTGATATTTAAATATTATATATATTTATAATATTTTCCCTATAAAATTATTTTAAAATATTTATATAAAATAAAATATATATTTTTATACTAATTTTAAAATATATAAAAAAGAAACTATTTATATAAAATATATTAAAATCTATATATAATATTATATATTTAAAATGTTTTAAAAGACTTTTCCCTAAATATATTTTATATTTGTTATAATTAAAAAATTTTAAAATCTTTTTTTTTTTTATTTTTTGGTTGTAATATCATAAAATTATCATAATAAAATTATAAAATATATCAAAATTAATTATTATAAATATATTAAATTTAAAAATATATTTTAATTAAAAAATTAATTTATTTTTTTTATTTTTTTTTTTAATATAATAATTATAAATATTTTATTTTATTTTATATTATATTTTTAAAATTTAAAAATATATTCAATAAATAAAATATAGATAATAATATTTTAATATAATATATATAAAAAATATATAAATAAAAATATATATTATTAAAATATATATTAATATATAAAATATAATAATATATATATATATAATAAAATATATATATAAATATTATATAAATATTATTGTTATTGTTTTTTTTGTTCTTTTTTCTATAAAATTTTTATAATAATTATATATGATGTATTATTAATGTAAATTTTATATCATAATTAAAAATATATATTAATATATTATAACCAAATTCCAAAAATAATAGATATATTCATTTGGGGGGTTGGGGGGGTCTTTTTTTTAAAAAAGGATATAATATATTATAAAATTATATAAAAAATATTATAATATATTTTATATAATTATATATATTATAACAAATACAATAAAAAATGATATAATTAAATTTTATATACCTTTTTAAAAATTAATTTTATATTATAATAAATTAAAATATATAAAGTTTATATATATATAATATATCAAAATTAATATTAAAATATAATATATATATACTAAAATTATATATATATTTTCTTTTAAATAATATATCAATATATCATATATTTCATTTTTAAAATTTTTTTCAAAAACCGTATTTTAATATATAAAAAAATTCTTTTTCAAAACATATAATAAAAATAAAACCCAAAAAAACCCCCAAAAAAAAACAAAAAAAAACACAAAATTATTTTTAAAAAATTATATATATATATTATAAAATATTATAAAATATAAAACCTTATCTTCTAAAATACAAAACCCAAACCCCAAAAACCCAAAAAAAAAAAAAAAAAAAAATATATATATAAAAATAAAAATATATCCTATTTATATAAAATTATATATATTTTATATTAAAATGTTTTAAACTTTTAAAATATTTTTATATATATATAAAATTATATATAAAAATATATATTTTATTAATATATAATTATTTTATATATTAATATAATTATATTTATCATATTATTTTTTTATTTAATGTTATTTTTATAGAATATTCTACATAAAAATATATTTTTTTTTTTTTTTTTTATTATATAATATATATATATATATAAATATATATAATATAAATTATAAATATATATATATATATTATATAAATATATAGTATATATTTTGTTGTGCCCCTTTTCTCTATATATATATAATAAATAATATTTTATAAAATTTTGTAAATTTTAAAAAACCTATTTTGGGTTAAGTTTTTTTTGGTTTAATTATAGGGAGAAAAAAATTTAAATATATAGTTAAATTCATATTTGTAAATAGCCAAATTAAATTTTAATATATGTATATAATTATAAAAATTAAAATAATATATAATATATAAAATATTTGTATTATTAAATAAATATATTTTTTAAAAATATATGTAAGTTAAAATTTTATATATATAATATATATAATAATAAATATATATATATTTAAAAAAATAAAAATGGAAATTATATTATAATATATAAATATATATATTTTAAAATATATAAAATATATATATATAAAATAAAATATATATATAAATATAAAATTTATATTTTAATATATAGAAAATATATATATATATATGTTTATATAAAATATTTTATATATCTTAATATATATATATATATAAAAAAAATTTTATATATTTAAAATAAATATATATATAATAATTTTATATATATATTATAAAATTATATATAATATTTTTAAAAATTATATTTTATATTGCAAATAAAATTTTATATATATATAATTTTTAAAAATATATTTATATATTTAAATTTTATTTAAAAATTTTATAACATACACCCAAAACCCCACACACAACACACACACACACACACACCACAAAACCACACACACCACACACCACACCCCACCCCACACACACAAAACAAATATAAAATAAAATAATGGGTATATATATATAATATAAAATATATATATATAAATTATATTTATATTATAATGCATTTTAATATTTAATATATATATAATAAAATATATATATTTTATATATATATATAAAAAATATATATATATATAATATATAATTGTTGTGTGTGTCTTTGGCCCTCTATATAGGTATGGAAAACAAAAAATAAAATTGGGTTTTGTATATATATGTAAATTTGAAATACAATTATTATATATATTATAAAAATTGTATGGGAAAAAAGAAAAATTGAATAATCATAAAGGGTTAAGCCTTTTAAATTTAAATAGGTATAAAAATTTAAAAATAAAATGTATATATAAAAATATATATAATTATAATATGTATATATATATTTTAATATATATTATATATATATATATAAAAATATATATATATTATATATATATATTTATATAAAATATATATATATATATATATAAAATATATATTTTATTTTATGGTAAAATTAGGGCATATATATATATATATTATATAATATATATAAATATATAATATATATATATAATTATAATTTTATATATATATATATATATATATACATAAATATATATATATTTTAAAAAATTATATTATTATGATATATATATATATATATATCAAAAACACACACACAAAACACCACATATCTGTGTGTGTGTGTTTTTTGTGCCCTCTATATAGGTATGGATCCCATAAAAATATTTTGTATGTATATAGGGTGTAAATAGGGACTAAAATTTTATAAAAATTTTAAATATTTTTGTAAAAATAAAAAATGTATAAAGAAATTTTTTGGGAAATGGGTAATGTAAATCATATTGTAAATTTTAAAATACATATATGTTTTAAATATATATATAATAATTTTATAAAAATATATATATAATATATTATAATAATAATTATAAGATATAAAAATATATAAAAATTTTTATATGGGATATATATATTTATAATATATAAATAATTAAAATATATAAATTTTAAAATATACCCCAATTTTATATATATATATATAATATATATACATTTTATATAGCATAAATACATATTATATAAAATTTTATATATATTTTAAATTATTAATATAAAAAATATAAAAATATATAAAATATAATATATATTATTTTAAAAACCTTTACATCCCCACACAAACACACACACACACACACCACACACACACACAACACACACACACACAAATATATATAATATATATATAATTATATATTTTAAATAATTTTCCAAAATAAAATTAATATAAAATATTTTTATCCATAGAAATATAATATATAAATTTAAAATATATAATTATATAAATAATATATAATATTAAAAATATTTTATATAAAACATATAAAATATATAATATATTTTAAAAAAACTATAATATATATATATAATATATGGTATTTTTATAATATATATATATATATGGGGTGGGGTTTGGGGTGTGTGGGGTTTGGGTGTGGGTGCTTGTGTGTGGTGTGATTTTTGGTGCGTATATGCAATAAAATGTGAAATTATATATTTATATATATATAAAAATATAAAATAATAAAAAATATTTTAATATATAAATATTATATAAAATAATAATGATATATATTATATAATATGTGTGTGTGTGATAATATATATATATATTTTTATATATATATATATATATTTTAAAATATATATATATATATAAAAAAAAATAAATATATATATATAGATATATTTGGGCTTAATAGGTAGGGCATACATACATATATATTTTGGTGTGTGTGTGTGTGTGTGTGTGTGGGGGGTAGGTAAATAGACGGATGTATATAGTTTTTTTTTCAACACCCCATTTATTCCAGTGCAGGAAATCGGCCTCTTTTAAAAATTAAATTATTTGGGGAGGTTTTTGGGCAGTCTAAACCCAGCCTGATTGGATCCCCTTTTCCCTAATAAAACCGGGGTTCCGGGGCACTTAAACCGGGGTTTTACGGCGGGCGCCCCCCCCTTTGGCCCCCTACTTTGTTTTTCCTCAAGGCGATATTTCCGTTTTCTCCCCGGGGAGACCCGGGTTTCCGATCAGAACGCGGGCCCTTTTTTAACGGCTGCTGCGAGGGGGAAAAATTAAATTTTTGGGTCCATGAGGGTCGGGAAAATGTTGTATGTGTGTGTGTGGTAAAGGGGCTGTGGGGGAACACACACCCCACACAAAAACACAACACACACACCCCACACCACACACACACACCACACACACACCACCACACACACAAACAAAAACCCCAAAACACACCACCACACACACAAAACAACACCACACATAGACACACACACCACACAACACGAAAACACATTTATATAATATATATATATATATATATATATATATATTTTAAAATAAATAAAATTTTAAATTATATAATATAATAAATTTTTATATATAAGGGAATTATATAAGGTATATATATTTATATATCATACTATATGTATATATTACTTTACATGTACACACACTTTTCTCACCACGAAAAGGGTAAATTTTTTAAGTTAAAGACAATTATAATTTTTTCAGTGTATGAAATTTTAAATTCCTTTAGAAAGGGGCAGGATCTTCAGGGGGGGGCAATTATTTCCCCTCTGGCGACCTTTCAAGTTTGTTCTTTTTTACTGATTTTTCCATAGGCGCGTTTTTTTTGGGAAATTTTCCTCGCCCCCTTCCTTTCCCCAACTCCTTAAAACCCCCTCCCCTTTTCTCTCCATCCTGTCCCCCTATCTATCCCCACTCCCCCTCTCTCTAAAGATTCTCCTTCTATCTGCATTTCTTTCAAATAAAACCCCTAATATCAGCCCACGGAAAACTTTTTGGTACTCGCGTTTCAACGGGCGCATGCAAATTTTTCCTTTGTACCCCACTTTTCTTCAAAGAAGCTGAAAATTTGGCGCATGCAATGCCGGGACGGGGAAAATTTTTCCGACTAGGCGCTAAACGATTCAAACAAAAAGAATAAATGCAATATTCACAAATTTTATTCACAAATAATTTTATCTGACATTTGTTTGCCTCTCCTAGGGTTTTTGGAAAAATATTTATATATTTCCCCCTGACCCCTAGCTTTTTATAAAAAAAAAAAAAAAAAAAAAAAAAAAAAATAAAAACATTTTAACCCTCAAATACAATTCTTTTTTTAAAAGGGTTTTACGTTTTTTTTGAAAATAAGGAAAATAAAAAATGTTTTAACCCTAACCTTCATTCCTTTTTTCCTCAATGTTTTCTGTGTATCACCATCCCCAATTTTATTTTCAGATATCACTTTTTTTCCCCTACACCTCTCTTTGTAACATATTCGTTGAAACCTCTGCATCTTTTATCTTTCTGTAAAACTTGCACCCTTTTTCCTCTCTTTTTTTCTCTCTCTCTGGGTACTATCTACCTTCTATCTATCCATCTATCGGTCTATCTAATTTTCCCTATCAAATCTACTATCTAGCTCCCCCTGTCAAATCTGTCTGTCTATCTATCTATCTATCTATCCTACTATTATCTCCCTTTTTTTCATGTTCAGGAGAGAAAATTTTGGTATTTTTTTAATATATTATCGTAGGGAATTCTACTGCAAAAATGATGTTACATTTTTTTTCCCTTTCCCCCCCGTTTACATCCCCTACCGATTAAGATAATGAAAAATGAAATTTTATTTTTTTAATTTTTTTCACGCCCTTTTTCCCAGGGGTCATTAGGTTAAGAACACAATAAAATTAGATCCATAAAACCCCAAAAGAATATTAAGGAAAGAAAAAAAATTGTTACAAAATGGGCAGTAAAGATAAGGGTTTGATAATTATAATGAAAGTTCTGACAAAAATAATAAAAATTTAAAATTAGCATAATAATATCGGTGTGTCTGATAATGAAAATTTTTACTAAGGAGTATTACTTTAAAAAACAATTATAAAAATTTTTTAAAAGATAATTAAATGTTTAAAAGAATAAGAAAAAAATGAATATTTTAAAAAAATAACAAAAGAAATAAAAAACTATAGGTTTTAAAACCATAAACAAGAAAAAAAAACATTAACAGTAATGAAAAATTAGCAAAATCGTTAACATTTTTATGACGGCCCAATAATTCTGAGAGTTATAATTTTTTGCCCCATAACTAAAAAATGTTATCACGATGATGGGGGACGAAAAAAAAAAAAATTAGAATGCAATTTTTCTTTGGGGAAATAAAATTTAAAAAAGCTATAATGGGGGAAAAGCGTACAATGTAAATGTATGGGTGGGTTTTAATTTATAATCTTATTGGTAGGTAACCTATGTCCCCCATGTAACCTAAGATTCTTCTCTCCTCTTATAATATATATTATTTTATATATATTATATAAAAATATATATATATATTTTTTAATATAAAATTTTTAAAATATATTTATATTATATAATTATATAAAAATTTTTTTTTAGAATTTACAAGTTTATCAACGTGTTTAACTTGTCTCGCCTAAACACTCGGCCAAAAACTCGTTTAACAAAACTCCCACCGGTTCAAAAAATGGGACTCTTTAAAAGTCTGTCCCAAGAGGGTATGGGCTTTTTTATTTGGGAAAGTAAACCCTACTTTTTATTGTGCCACTTAGGCGGGAAACGGCGGTTTTTTCCCGCAGGTTAAAAAAAATGTTTCATTGAATGGAAAAATTGTAAAATAAGAACCCTTTTTTTAGATAAAAGAGGATATGGTGGTTAAAAAATTTTGAACGAATCAAAAGGATCATCTAAAGGGATGTAAAAGACCATTATTATTTTTATTATTTTATTTAAATTTTTTTATCATTTTAATGTTATTAAAATAAAATCAACAGTATTCTTACTATTTTCATTATTTTGTTTTCCCCAACCTTATTGTTAAACTTATTGTCCCTCATCAAACATTATTGTCATCATCATCATCATTATCAATTTTTATTATTATTATTTTTATCATTATTATTATTATTATTAATTATTATTATTATTTTTTAATATTATTATTTTTTGTTATTATTATTTTTATTATTAAATTTTCATCATCATTATTATTTTATTATTATTATCAAGAATTTTTCATTTTAAATTTTTCCGTAAAATTTTAATTTTTTATTGTTTCTATCAAAAATCATTAGTGTTTTTTTGCAATTTTCATTTCATCATTATTAAAAATTGTTTTCACCATCCCAAACCCCTCCTCATCATCATCTTCATCGTCGTCGTCGGTTTGTCCCTCCCTTGTCAAATTTTTTTTTATTTTATTAGTACATACCATTGTTATTATTGGGTTTTTTTATAATCATATTTTTATTTCAATTAATTTTTTACAATTTTTAATTGTATTTTTATTTTTATTTTTATAATAAATTTAAAAATAAAAATTATTATTATCATTTTATCATAACCATTTTTTAAATTTTTATTATTATTTTCAAAAAAATTTTCAGTATTTTTTTTTTTATTATAAAAAATTTTATTTCATCATGATCATACTCATGATCAACCCCAATATTTTAATCATTTTTATTAAAATCATCATTTTAAAGGGAAATTTAAAACATAATTTAAAAAAGAAACAGTAATAATGATAATAATGATAAAAAACCCTTTTTAAATTATCAATAACGATGTAAAATAAAAAAACATTAGGGTTATTAGTATCATAATTATTTTTTTATTATCACTTTTATAATAATAATTTAAATTTTTGTTTGGGTTTTTTTTTTTTTGTTTTTTTTGTTTGGGAGTAGGTATCATTATTATTATAATTATTTTTAATTTTTATAACAGTATTTAGAAAAAAATATACTAAATCAATATTTTGAAAAAAAAAATGGGTTGATAATAAAAAAAAAAGGGGTTTTGATAATAAATGACACTAAGACGATGAATGATGATTGATGATGATCATGATGATCATGATGATCATGATGATGATGATGACATGAAAGATTGATCCTGGGTGATGGGTGATGATGATGATGTATGTGATGTGGGAAAAAATATAATAAAATTTTAATAACAAATAGTAGCCCCCCGTGAAAAGTAAAAAAAAATAAGGAAAAATAAAGAAAATTAAAAATTTAAAAATAATAATATCATCGTCACAAGAAAGGAATTTAAAAATGTCAATGGGAAATTAAAAGCAATAATAAAAATAATAATAATAATTAATTTTTCATTATTATTATTAAATTAAATTTAACCAAAAACAAAATAATAAAATAATTTAAAAATAACAATGATAAAAATAAAAAATAATAATAATAATAATAAAAATAATTTATGATAATAAAATTTAAAGAAAAAAATAATAATAATTTAAAAAATAATAAAAAATAACGTAAAAATAATAAATTTTTATTATTTTTTTATTTTATAGTAATGATAAGATTTATTACAATTAGTGGGTTTTTGTGCAGCAAATCTAACACTCACCCTTTCTACAGGGGCTGAAGAGTATTTTCCCCGGGGCGTGAATTATAGGGGGGTTAAGGCATAAGCATGGGGGGAAAAACCACCCAAAAATTTACCCCTTGGTCTACAAAATCGAAGATACCCAAATCACCAGTTGTTGTTGGGGAAGGGGGGCAAAAACAGGGGGGATAGGTTGGTGACAGGTCGGGGGAAGCAGGACCAAAGGGCTGTGGGGTGTTTGGGGTGGAGAGTTTTTTGGGAAAGGGGGAATGGCCACCAGCAAAAACTCCTTGCCTTCGGTCTTTTTCCCTTTTCCCCTCCGCCTTCACCCCCTTACCTCTATCGACAAATTTTTTTCTTCCTTTGGACCGTTTTATCTTTCTCATAAGAAACCCTGCCTTTATTGGGATCTCTCCTTCGTGGTGCTTCATCCCGGCCCCCGAATCTCTCCTCCATATTTAACCCTTTCCCTTCCCAGGCGTTACCATTGAGGCCCTTCAAAAACTTTTTTGCAGGGAAAGGGTGTCACTTTTTTGCCTTCTGACAAAGGCCCCCTTGGGGTAGTCCTCGGCCCGTGCCCCCCCCTACCTTTCAGAAAAGGGCCCCCGGGCCCCCGCTGGATGGGCCCTCTACCTATAAATTCCCCCGGGGGTTTTTTCCCGGGGGCCCAACTTTAAAATTTGGGGGTTCAAGGCATCAAAACCCCCGACTCCCCCCATTTCTTGGACATTCCCAAAACCCATAACCCCCTGCGCCCCTTATCCCTTCCGGGGAACCCGGGACCCCCCCCTCTTGCGACGAAGTTCCTCACTCCCCCCTTGGGGGAAAAAACCTTTTTTTTTCCTCCCCACCTCCGCCACTCTCAGGACTTCAAACTCCCCTTTTCCCTTTGGTGTCTCCGCCGGCGATCATGATGAAAAAACCCTTTGGGTGTCCGATTCCCTGTCACCAAAGGTCCCCTTTTGGGTTTACGTCCCCCGCTTTCCTTTGAAAAGAAATCCCGCAGAGGAAACCTTCCTCCCCCTGCCCAAAAAATTTTCTTCCTACCCGCCCCGATTCGTCCCTGTGTAAAATCTAATTCCTTTTTTCCTTTGAAGGTCCTTCAATTTCCCCTGACGTTTCGGTGTTTCCTTTTGGGGTTTTCCCCCTCTCCAAATCTTGGGGCCAAAACCCATTCATGGAAAATTTTTGAGCCTGAGGGTTCCCCTTCCATCCCCCCTTCTTCGTGGTTTTTGGGTGAGGGTTAATCGACGACATCTTTCTTTTGGTCCAAAGGCCCTGCCCTTTTGGATTTCCCGCGCAGCTGAAAATCTCTCTCTCCTTTCCCTTCCCTTTTTAAGATGGAATGGGAAAATTGAAAAAAAAAAGCCCCTTGCTTGGAATCCCCTTAGTTCCCGCTAACCACTTCCCCCTTCTCCAAAGCAAAAATGGGATTACACACACTTTCTCGCCCTACCATTCCCTCCAGGTAAATGAGGTGTTGCCCCCTTTTATGGGTTTCCTCCTGTCCTCCCGCCCCCTGTGACCCCCAATATCTGGGAAAGGAGAGATCGACTTCCGCGTCGTTTGCTCTCAAAAAATGGGCTACCCTCGTCATTTTTTCTCGACATCGCGTCATCCAAGGGGACAGCGGACCTTCTATCCCGACCCCCTCTCCTAAAGGGGACTTCCCCACCTGCCCGTCCTCAGCCTGCCCTAAAACTGAGGGATTACTCCCCTTTTGCCCCCTCCTTTTTTTCCTCTCCCAAATGCAGGTTGGGTCTTTCCCCCAGGGAAAACTCTCCGTCGTAACCTGGCCCCCCAAACCCGTCCCCCCCTCTACCTCGAAGGGGGGGGACCTATGCTGTTTCCCTTTTGGGGGGCCCTTTTATGATAAGCCCCCACTTTGGCCCAAAAAGGGGCCATCTCACTAATTTTCCCCGTCTCAACATCCCGTAAGTGTACCCAGGGAACACAACAACAAAAGCTCTCTTTTGGCCCATCAGTGGGGCACAGGCCATAGAGGAAATGGTCCGCCCACCAAATTGCCTCTCCTTTCGCTGGTGTCCATGCCCGCAACTGGGGGGAAACCTCCTTAAAAAGGTTGCTCCCCAATTTTTAACTTGAACAGCGGCTTTTCCCCATGCCGATAGTCCCCCTCGCTTCCCTACCTCCCCCTTTCTCCCCTATGCCGGGCCCAAAACCCGCGCATAGTCCGCCTGATTCTCCGACCCTGACCCACCTCTCTTCCCTTCCCTTGTCTTGGGCCTCAGTCTCCCTACGTTTAAAACTGCCTTTTTTCCTCTGCCTCTCTCTTTTTTTACCCCCCCCCTTTTGTTTCCTCTTTAAACCTGAAGATAGTACCAGGTGGAATCGGGAAAAGTGTCTCATTTTAATAATTCTAGTCTTGGTTTGTGGGTTTTTTTACTATAGTACAAAATGGAAAAGAGTTGTTCCATTCATTAATATATATATATATATATATAAAAATATTAATAGATAATATATTAAAAAAATTAATATTATATATTATATATATATATATATATATTTTAATAGGGTATATATATATAAAAATATATATATATAATTAATATATATTTTAAAATATTATATACTATATATATACACCCACACACACACCCCAACACCGACATAAAAAACAACACATATCTCTTTCCTCCTCGCTCCCCAATAAAATAAATAATATATATATATATAAAAAAAATATCCCAAAAAAATTAATATAAATTAAAATCTAATATAAAATAATTTCACACACAAAACCCCCCCCACACACCCCACTCCCCACCCCACACACACAAAAACCCCCACCCCAAACACACAAACATAAAAATACATTTAAAAAAATACACAAAACATATCTCTTTCCTCCCCCCGCTTCTCCCAAATAAAAATTTTATACATTTTATATATTAAAAAATTTTCTATTTTAAATTTTTATATATATATATAATATATAAATATAAAATTAATAATATATATATTATATATATATATAATATATACACCACACACATTTTGTGGATATATTTTAAATTAAAAAAATATATAAAAAATATTATAGATTATTTTAAAATATATATTTTATATATTAAAATTTAATATAAAACCCACACCCACACACACACACACCCCACACACCACACACACACACCACATAAAATAAAATATATATATATATATAAATATATATATATTATATATATATATAATATATATAAAATATATATAATAATATATACATATATATAATATTAATATATATATATATAATAAAATATATTCTATATATAAAATATTTAAAATATATATATTATTTATATACAAATTTTATTTTCATGCCGCGTATAAAAATACATAATAATATAATAATTTTTAAAAATATATATTTTAAAATATAATTATATTTTATAAAACTATATATATATATATTAATATATATATTTTAATATCTATATAATATATATTTATAATATATATAAAATATATATATATATATAATTTTGAGTTATGGAGTGAAAAAAAAAAAAAGGGAAAAACAAATGATTTTTTCCTTTTTCTTCCCCTGTCAGAAAGAGAATGAGCAACCGCCGACGACGGAAGAGCAAAAAAACGCAGTTTTTTTCCCCAAAAATTGGGTTCAAGAAATAAGAACCGGGGGAGCCATAAAAAAAGGGAGAGTTATCAAAAAAAATTTTAATTTTTTAGGGCGTAATTTATGTTTTCCCCGATGAAAATGCCCAAAAAAAAGATACCCTATTTAAAAAACAAATCTACCAAAGAAAAGATAGAGGTCTACAAAATGTCCCTTTTTTTTTTTTCTATTTACTGAAATAAGGGAAAAACCTTTTCAAACACTGATGACATAAATTTACCTATTCCTCTTTTTTATGCTCAAAAAGCTGAGAAGGGAAACTTAAACCCCCTTGCTAATACAAAAGTTAGTGTCTACCGAACCAAAACAAAACGAGTCTTAAACCCCCTACCACCACCTTTGAAACCTCCCCCCTATTCATGGGCCAATTTCCCATTCCCAGTGAAAAAACCCCCCCACACCGCATTCACATTCTTTTAGGAAAAATCCCTTTGTCCAGGGTGCTGCAACACCATCAAACCCCCCGCCCAATTTTTCCCCGCCCCCTTCACCCTTTCCCCCCCCCAAAAACACTCTTCAGCCCCCCTTCCCCCCCTTCCCCTGGGCCTTTTCCCTTTCCCTTGAACTCCCCGCCGGGACCTGACCCCCCGAGGACTCGGAGGGCCCTCATCGTGGTCAACCGGCGGTGCCCCTTTAAGCACTGAGTCAGAGGAAGGTAGGCCCCGCAATGTGGGGGGGGAAAACAAAAAGGGCCAGACCCGGCCCCAGGGGAAAATAAAACCTTCGAGTAAATGAACCAGAGGAACCTTTCGAAGCCAAAGCCTAAATCAGCACCTGGAGGATACCCAAGCCCAAAAAAACTTCTGCAAACTTGCAAAAATTTTTTCCATGGGTTTAGGCCAAGAAAGAAGAGGGAAGTTGCTCGAAAAGGGTTTGACGGGTCCTTTTAATTTTTGCAGCGAAAAACCCAAAACCCCGCAAAACGCCAGGGCAAAAACGTAAAAAAAAAACGAGGTAAACTGTTTCCCCGCGGGGGCACCCATTTTCCGGAGAGTATACATGGTGACCAAAAGTGTTGCAAGATGTGGAACGTGAATGGTTGCGCCACCGTTTGGGAAATGCTCTCACTTCAGCTTTTCAATTTTCTCCCCCCCCCCCTCTGACCCCCAGCCCCCAGCTACCTCCATTGAAAAATACTCTGGGACGCCGGTGAAGATGACAATGGTATTTTTGGGCGAGCAGGGCACGGATGACGTTGTGGCCGAAAAAGTCAAGTGAGATGAGATTTTTAGGGTGTACGACTAGTGCCCCTGTTCCCAAACAGGCAGGGGCTTAAGACTTCTGGTTCACTTTAAAACTGGTCGCTGCTTTGTCCCCCAGGTGAGTGTCACAGAGATTTTTACTCTTCCCAAAAATTCAAATGCTTTTTGACTTTTGATCAGGAAAATTTTGACCTTATTAAATTTATATCAAACTGGATTTTTTGGGTTAGGGCTATTTGGGAATATGGGTCCCTAAATTAAAAATGGTTATTAATTTTGGGAAGATTCTAATGAAGGAAATTATGGAAAAAAGTATTCTTCCCTTTTCCTTATTATTAAAGTATTTGGGGTTTTCAATTCAAGGGTAAATTTTGACCAAAACCCAAAAACCACCTTTTATTAAGATTTGATTTTAATTACAGGTAATTTTTTCTTCCCTTCAGGGGCCCAGAAAGGGTTAATTCTCATACCTCCGCCATGTGACCAAGGGAGGGCCCTGGCGCCTTTTGGGAGGGGCTCCGGAAAAGACAACTGAGGGCAAGGGCTTTCCCCAAGGCTGAGGCCCAGAAGACGACCTCCCTCCGTCGGGCTTTCACGCCTACTTCGCAAGATCGCCCAAAGGGGAAAGTTTCGAGAGCCCTTTTTGTACCTGAGGAAAAATTTGCTCAAGGGAGGGCCCGGTCACCCCCGAAAACACAGTGAGGAGGACCTAGCTAAGGGAAAAGCACTATTCAGGAAGGGAGAGAGATACTCCACAGTGTCCCGAAAGACATGGAGAAGACGAAAAGGGGAAATATCCCTTTTAGAGACTAACAGAGCACAATACAAAAATTGAGAAACCAAATGACCCCAAGGCAGGGAAAAAAAATAATAAGGGATTTGGAAAAAACGTTTAAAACCTAAAGGTCCGCAAGAGACCAGGATAAAACAGAAGGACTCTCCCCGAAAACCCTTAAAAAATGTGACACAGATGACCATTTTTAAAAACCCCGCCCCAGATACCGAAAACAGGAAATTATAAATGGGTGGAGTGGAAAAAGGAGTAATTCATTTTGAAAATTTGGTGTTTCTCTAAGACGGCGAATAGGGGGTGGTGAAATGATAGACAACTTGGGAGAAAGAGAAAATAAACCCGAGGGTTTTTAGTGGATCTCAACGACACCACTACCCCGGGTTTTAAACCCTTTTCACCAACACACCCGAACGGAAAGGAGTAGGGGGGCCCGTGCACTCTTCAACTTGATTCCAGAGACACAGGGCGTTCCAGGAGTCTGCTCATTTCGAACAGACTTCAGGAAACGAAATTTTGGAGAAAGATGCATTATCTTAAAAAATGACAACATATACAAGGGGCATCAGCCATCCCCGGGGGGGAGGAAAGGGAAAGGGAAATGGTCCGAGAAGACGGAGAATCAACCCCCCATCCCAAAGACAAATTTTTTCAGAAAGCCATCCAAGGGAAAATGGGCCCAAAAGGGCAGGGCACTCGGCGGGGTTTATTTAAAGGGCGAGGGAAAAAAGAACAAGGGGAAAGGGGGAAACCCGATAAAACCAGCTTCCGTAAGTCACGTGAAAAAGAAAGGCAGAGATACTAGTGGTACATTTTCCCGGGGTGTCATCCAAAAGCCGTAAACAAATGGTGTAAGGATACACCTTTTATATGGGGAGTTCATCAAATCGGGAAAAAGTTAGGGGGAGGGCCCGGAACTAGAAAATCAACTGAAATAACAAAGAATAAAAGGAATCTATTCAAAAAATTAAAGTTTAAAAGGTTACGAGACCTGCAAAAGGGCCAAGGGGTTTTTCCCGGAAAAAAAAAAATGTTTCTTTAAACCGGAAAAAAAAACAATGGAAACCCCAAAAAACGAGGGATTAAAAGAAAAGAAAAATCCTGTAAAAATCGAAACCAAAAAAAATCATGTGAAACCCCTTTAAAATTGCGTCGAAGAAGGAAAGGAAAAGCCAGATCATTTTTTCTCAAAAAAATCCAAACTTTCTGTCATCTTTCAAAAAAATTTTAGTGTATATAAGTATTTGGGAAGGAAAGCGCTAAAGTTTTTACTATAATTTACGATTTTTGCACAATTTCCCCTCATACAAAAATTTCAAATTCCACATTTTTATACATACAACTCCCGCACCACAAAACCACACAAAAAACACCCCACACACATAAAACACGCACGCACGCACACACCCCCACACACACCCACACAAAACACACAAAACACAACACCACACACCCCACACACACCCCACACACACCCCACACCCCAAACATAAACCCCACACACACCAACACACAAACATAAAAACACACTACACCCCCACACACACACACACACAAACAAAAAAAAACAAACACACACACACACACATACTAAAACACACCCCAAAAAAGACAAAAACACACACGCCGCAAAGCACGCACAAAAACACAACAAACACAGACACACACACACAGACACACAAAACCCCACACAACCCCCAAACACACACACACACACACACACACACCAACCCCACCCAACACACACACACACACACCACACATATATATTATTTTATATTATATAATTATATATATATATTATATATATATATATATAATTTTAAAAATATATATACCCACCACAAAAACACAAACACTATATATATATATATATATATAAAAAAATTTTTTTTTATAATATAATATATATATATATATATAAAATATTATATATTTTAAAATATATACACACACACACACACAAAATATATTATTAATATAAATATATTTATATATATATAATTTTTATATATTTTAATTTTATATATATTATAAAATAATATTATATTAAAAAAAATTTTTTCAATTTTAAAATTATATATAATTAAATATATATATATATATTAAGGGGGTTTTTTTTAATGTACATATTATACATTTATATATATATATAAATATATAATTATAATTTTAAAAATTTTTATATATAAAATATTATTTTATTTTATATTTATATATAATGCAATATTATAATTTTAAAATGCAAAATATAACATGTGTGTATGTGGTGCATGTATAAAATTTTAAAATATATTAAAATATATTATATTAATATATATAATATAATTTTATTATATATATTTTATATAATATAATATACCATTTTATACATAAATATATATATAAAATAAAATATATATATATATATATATATATATATAAAATATATATATTATACACTATTTGTGTGTGTTTTAAATGGTTTTATCTGATCTATGTCTGTGTTTTTGTGGGTTGTGTGTGAGTGTGGGTGTGTGTGTGTGTATGTGTGTTATTTGTTTTGTGTGTGGGTGTGGGGTGTTTTATGTATGTGTGGGGTGTGTGTGGGGTGTGTGTGTGGGTGTTGTGTGTGTGTGTGGTGTGAGTGTATGTCTGTGTAAAAAAAATATAATATAAAATAAGATATATAACATATATATCTTTACATATATATCCCTATTTATATTTGAATACACAGATAGATAATATCTTATATATTTTGGCATGTATGTATTATATATTATAAAATATATTATATATATATTTTATAAAATATATATTTATATATACAATATAATATATATATATATTTTTATATATATAAAATATTTTATATTATATATATATATAATATAATATATTAAATAATAAGGGCCCGGTGGCCCAATGGTTGAGGTCCCGGGCTCCCAAAGGGTATCACAACGGCAATTTTGAATTCGAGGGGTTTGAGTCACCGACCGCCGGTTTTCCCCAGGGCCCAAAGGGAAATTCACCTTAAAATTTCCTGCCTAGCCCCTGGGGGGCCAAGCCAACCCCCAAATCAAGTGCTGGTCCCAAAACCGGATAAAAAGAGAGAATTATTACCTAAAAAGGTTTTAACCGGGGGAAATTTTCGTGGAAAAGGGAAAAAGGGGGCCCCCACCACGATCAAATCAAAGAAACACACAACATGAAAAACACAAATTTAAAACAGGGTGGGACCAAGGGGGCTCAGACAGGGAAATTACCTTTAAAAGAAGAAATAATAAAAAATATAATAATAATAAATTAAAATTTTATATATAAAAAATAAAGATATGTAAAATATATATAATAATATATATATTTTATATATATATTCAAAAAAATATAATATATAATTTTATAAATAATATTATAAAATAATAAAATTTTAAATAATTTTTAATACATACGTATAATACCGATATTTAAGGGATATATTATTTCTGTTATAATATATAAAATATATAATATAATATATATAATAAATAATAATATAAAATATAATAAAATACAAACAAAACAAAAAACAATACATAAATAAATGTATATATAGCATAATATACAAACTTTTTAGATATGTATATATATATATAATATATATATTTTAAAATATATATAATTTTATAATATATATATATGTTAAAAAATTTTATGTATATATAATTTTTTTTAAGTATAAAATATAATACACACACGTATGATATACATACCAAACAAAAATTTTTGTGTATATATATATATAATTTTAAAATATATATAAAATATATATTAATATATTAATATTATATTAAAATTATATAATATATATATATTTTACATATAAAATTTTAATATATATATATAAAATTTTTATTATAATATATATATATTTATTATATATATATTATATTAAAATTAATGCATATGTGTGTGTGCTATATTGTATTAAAAAAATATATAATAAATAATTTTTATATATAAAAAAAAATATTATAAATATATATATATATATATAATAATGGTATATATACAGAAAAGTTTTGTATATATTGAAATTTTTGGGGTATAAAATATAATATAATATATATATTATATATTATAATATATTATATATATATAATTTTATAAATATATATTGGTGGGGGGGGGTGTGTTGTGTGTGTGTGTGGTGTGTGGTTTTGTTTGTAGATATATATATGAAAATATAATACTAGATATAATCAAAAAGGTGGTATGTTTTTTATATTTTTATATATAATATATATATATTAAAATATATATATATTTATATTTATATATGTATAATCTTTTCTATTATCGGGCCATCTATCTATTTTATTTTATCTATCTATCTATTATAATTTTATTTTATAATTTTAATATATATATATATATATATATATATATATTTTATATACCCATAAAAACAAACACACACAAAACACAACACACCACACACACACCCCACACACACAAAACACACACACACAAACACACACAAAAAAAACAAACCACACCCCACACAAAACACACACACCACACCCCACACACACCCACACACACCCCAACAAACACACAAACACACAGACACACACACACACACACACACACACACACCCCACACCCCCCACACACACACACACACACACACACACCCACAACACACACACAAACACACCACAAAACACCCCAAAAACACGCACACGCATTCATTATTTAAATTTTGTGTGTGCGTCGTGTGTGTGTGGGGCGTTATTTGAAAATATATAAATATAGATATATTTAATATAAATAATATAAATATATATATAAATATTAAACCAGGGAGATAAACAACATACAAATATATATATATATAAATATATATATAAAATAATAATATATAATATATATATATATATATAAAATGTATAATTTTTAAATTTTTTCTGTATTTATTTTTAATACCAATAAATAAAATATGTATACAATATAACATATTACATATGTAAAAATTATATATAATATATATATTATATATTAAAATATATTTTAATATATATATATAAATTTCAATATTTGCATGTACATGCACATACACAGACACGGAAAACCCCACACACACACACACACACACCACCCCACACACCACAACCCCACACACACCCCACACACACACCCCACATATACCCACACCCCCACACACATACGCAAAACGCGCACACAAACACAAACAACACACACATATTCGCATTCACATATTTAAATTTTGTGGGTGTGGTGCGTGTATAAAGATATATTAATAGATAAATAATTTTTATAATATATAAAATATATATATATATTTAAAATTCTTATGCGAAATACATACATTTGTTAAAAAATATATAATAAAAAAAATATATAATATATATATAAAAATATTATATATATATATTATATATGTATATATTCATATAATTTCTTTTATTTTTTTGTAATCAAAATAATTTTTTTTTTTTTTTTAAAAGGTAGGTTTTTTTTCTGAGCCGCCGTGGTCACCCGCATGATACTTAAATTTTAAATTTTTTTCAGTTGTG
>NC_051394.1:29219564-29222064 GCF_015228065.2 Penaeus monodon
TGGAATGGGAGGTTGACAACAGGCTCCCTTTCTTGGACACCTTAGTCCATCGCTCTGCTGACCACTTCTCCTTCTCCATATACAGGAAACCCATGCATAGTGGTATGTACATACACTTCTTCTCATACCACCCTCTCCATGTGAAGAGAGGTGTTGCCACCTCGCTGTTCCTTCGCGCCCTTCGCATCTGTGACCCCCAGTACCTGGATGGAGAGATCGTCTTCCTTCGTCGCTCTTTCTCCAAACTGGGCTACCCTGGTCATGTTCTCGATGCCGCGTTATCCAGGGCGCGGCGTACCTTCTATCACGACTCTCCTCCTAAATTGACTCCTCATTTGCCCGTCCTCAGCCTGCCCTACACTGAGGAAATTTACTCTCTCCGTCGCCCTCTTCACTCTCTCAACTGGAGGCTGATCTTTCGCCAGGTGAACACTCTCCGTCGCAACCTGGTCCATACTAGCCCTCCTTCCTCCGCGAAGGTGGGCACCTATGCTGTTCCTTGTGCCTCCTGTGACAAGCAGTACTTTGGCGAAACAGGCGCCAGTCTTACCAAGCGTCTGTCTCAACATAAGTACGCTATATCCAGGGGACACAACAATAACGCCCTCTTTTGCCATCAGTGGGACACTGGCCATCAGATGGACTGGTCAGCAGCGCGGATTGTGTTTCCTTCCGCCGATGTCCACTCCCGCAGACTGGTGGAATCTTCCTTTATAAAGCTGCTGCCTAATTTCAACTTGAACAGCGGCTTTTCTCCTGCTGACAGCCTCCTTGCTTCCCATATCCTTCGCCTTCTACCGTATGCCGGCCACCCGGCGCATAGTCCGCCCGATCCTCCGACCTGATGTGACCTTCCTCTGCTTCCGTTCGTCTGTCCTCACCCGCCCCGTGTTCCCGCGTTGCCTCTCCTCTCTCTCTTTTATACCCCCTCCTCTCCCTTTCCTCTTCGTACCTGAAGATGGAATCCAGGTGGATTTCGAAACTGTAGTCTCATTTTCAATAAAACTAGTTTTTGTATTGTGGGTTTTTCTTCCATAGAGGATATGGTGTAAAACTTTCGAACGAATCAAAAGGATCATCTAACGGTCATGTATAGACCATTTTTTTTTATTATTTTCATTTTAATTTTCATTATCATTTTAATGTTATTAATAATAAAATCAACAGTATTCTTACTATTTTCATTATTCTTGTTTTCCCCACCATTATTGTTAGCATTATTGTCATCATCATCATCATTATTGTCATCATCATCATCATTATCATCATTATTATTGTTATTATTATTATCATTATCATTATTATTATCATTATTATTATTATTATTATTATTATTATTATTATTATTATTATTATTATTATCATTTTTATTATTATTATTATTATCATTATCATAGAATTTTTCATTATTATTATCCTTATTATAATTATTATTGTTACTATCAATATCATTAGTGTTATTGCAATTTTCATTTCATCATTATTATAATTGTTATCACCATCATCACCCATCATCATCATCTTCATCGTCGTCGTCGTCGTCGTTGTCAATTTTTTTTCATTATTATTAGTATCATACCATTGTTATTATTGTTTTTATTATAATCATATTTATTATTACAATTATTATTACAATTTTTATTATTATTATTATTATTATTATTATTATTATTATTATTATTATTATTATTATTATTATAATTATTATTATTATTATCATAACCATTATTATTATTATTATTATTATCAGTATTATCAGTATTATTATTACTAGAATAAATTTTATATCATCATGATCATACTCAATATTCTAATCATTTTCATTAACTCATCATATTATATATTAATATAAATAACAGTAATAATGATAATAATGATAATACTTATAATTATCAATATAACGATGATAATAATAATTATCATTATGATTATTAGTATCATAATTATTATTATTATCACTTTTATAATAATAATTATTATTGTTGTTATTATTGTTGTTATTATTGTTGGTAGTAGTAGTATCATTATTATTATAATTATTATTTAATTTTTATAACAGTAGTGAGAATAATATACTAATCAATATTATGATAATAATGATTGATAATAATAATAATGATTATGATAATAATAATGACACTAATGACGATGATGATGATGATGATGATGATGATGATGATGATGATCATGATGATGATGTGATGATGATGATGATGATGATGATGATGATGATGATGATGATGATGATGATGATAAAGATATAATAATTATAATAACAGTAGTAGCAGTGATAGTAAGAATATAATGATAATAATGAAAATTAGAATAACAATAATAATAATCATCGTCACAAGAATGATAATAATGTCAATGAAGTTAAAAGCAAAAAATAATAATAATAATAATAATAATAATAATAATTATTATTATTATTATTATTATAACAATGATAATAATAATAATAATAATAATAATAATAATAATAATAACAATAATAATA
>NC_051394.1:29230653-29235653 GCF_015228065.2 Penaeus monodon
TAGGGGTTTTGGGGGCAGGGGGAAGCCACCAATTTACTCTTAGGTCTAAGGAGTCGGAGATCCCAGTCACCAGTTGTTGTGGTGGGGTCAAGGACAGGAAATGGTTGTGACAGCGTCGGGAAAAGCAGACAAGGACTGTGGGCTGTGAGGCTGGAGATTTTCTGGGGGAAAATGGCCACCAGCAACAACTCCTTGCCTTCGGTCTTTCCTTTGCTCTCCGCCTTCACCCCCTTACCTCTATCGACATTATTTCTTCCTTTGACCGTTTCATCTCTTCTCATAAGAACCATGCCTGATGTATCTCTCCTTCGTGGTGCTGTCATCCAGGCCCTCGAATCTCTCCTCCATATTAACCCTTCCATTCCCAGGCGTTACCTTGAGGCCCTTCAAAGCTTATGCAGGGAGGATGTCACTATTTTGCCTTCTGACAATGCACTTTGTGTATTTCCCCGACCGTGCCTCCTACCTGCAAAGGCCCGGCCTGCTGGATTCGCCCCCTACCTTACCTTCCACCGCTGTTTTCCGAGGCAATCTTTTACTAGGGTTCAAGGTCCTCAACCCTCGACTCCCTCTTTCTATGGCATCCTAAAACCCTAGCCTCTGCGCCCCTTATCTCCTTCCGGGATCTGGGACCCCCCCCTTTTCCCCCCCCTTTCTGACGAGTTCTCTCCCTCCTTCTTGGCCCCTTCTTTCCTCCTCACCCGCCCTTTTCAGGACTTCATCTCCCGTTCCTGGTGTCCTCGCCGCGAAACATGATAGCTTGGATGTCGATTCCCTGTTCACCAGGTCCCGTTTGTGACGTCCTCGCTTTCCTTCAGAAGAGACTCTGCAAGGTCCTTCTCTCCCTCTGGCCCACCGATGTCTTCCTCCAGCTATTCTCATGTGTTAAGTCTAATTCCCTTTTCCTTCGAAGGTCCCCTTCATTCTCTGCGTTTGGTTTCCTTTGGCTTCCCACTCTCTCCCTCTTGGCAAACCCTATTCATGGAATTTGTTCGAGCCTGAGCTTCTCCCTTCCATCTCCCTTCGTTCTCGGTTTGGCTGAGGTTATCGACGACACTCTTTGCTCTCTGGCTCATGGCCCTGCCCTGTTCTCGGATTTCCTGCGCGCTGAACTCTCTCTCTCTTCTTCCATTTCAAATGGAATGGGAAGTTGACAACAACTCTCCTTTCTTGGAATCCCTAGTTCTTTTAACCATTCTCCTTCTCCCATGCATAATGGTATGTACACACACTTTCTCGCATCCATCCTCTCCAGGTAAAGTGAGGTGTTGCCACCTGATGTTCCTCCATTCCTCGCATCTGTGACCCCCAATAAACTGAATGGAGAGATCGACTTCCTGCGTCGTTCGCTCTCAAAACTGGGCTACCCTCGTCATGTTCTCGACATCGCGTCATCCAAAGGGACAGCGTACCTTCTATCACGACTCCTCCCTAAAGAGACTCCTCACCCGCCCGTCCTCAGCCTGCCCTACAAAATGAGGAGATTTTCTCTCTCTGCCGTCCTCTTTATCCTCTCAACTGCAGGTTGATCTTTTTACCAGGGGAACACTCTCCGTCGTAACCTGGCCCACACCAGTCCTCCCTCTACCTCGAAGGTGGGCACCTAGGAGTATGCTGTTCCTTGTGCCTTCTTGATAAAACAGTACTTTGGCGAAACAGGGGCCAGTCTCACTAAGTGTCTGTCTCAACATCAGTACGCTGTACCCCGGGGAACACAACAAAAGCCTCTTTTGCTACAGTGGACCAGGCCATCAGAGGATGGTCAGCGACAAAAATGCCTCTCCTTTCGTGGTGTCCATGCCCGCAGACTGGTGGAATCCCCTTAAATAAAGGTGCTCCCTAATTTCAACTTGAACAGCGGTTTTCCCCCCTCCGATAGTCTCCTCGTTTCCCATACCTCCCTTTTTCCCCCATATGGGGCCAACCTGCATATCCGCCTGATTCTCCGACCTGACCTGACCTTCCTTCCGTTGCGTCCTCATCTCCCTATTTACTGCGTTCCCTTTGCTCTCTCTTTATACCCCCCTCTCTTTTTTCCTCTTCAAACCTAAAGATAGTATCCGGGGGATACGAAACTGTAGTCTCTTTTTAATAAATTTTAGCTTGGCTTTTTGGGGTTTTTTTACTAAGTATCAATGGAAAGAGAGTTGTTCCATTCATAAATATATAATTATAATATATATTTTTAAAAATAATATAATATAAATATATATAATTATATAAAATAATAAATATATAAAATATTATAAATAAATTATATTTATATAATATTTTATATATATATTCTATATAATATATATTTAATAATTATATATATATAATATTATATATTATATATATATTTTAATTATATTAAAATATATAAAACAAACACCCAAAAACACACACAGACATACATACAAAATTTTCCCTTTTTCTCTCCCCCCTTAAATATATATATTATTAATATATAAATATATATATATATATAGATATATAATAATATTTTTATAATAAAAATAAATATACAACCCCACCACACACACACACACACACACACACACACCACACCCACACACACACACACAACAACATACATACATAAACAAACATATCCTTTTTTTCTCTGCCTCAAAAAATTATATATAATATATATATATAAATTAGATTATATATTATATAATATAAATATATAATATTTATAAAAAATTTATATATACAAAAATTTTATATATTAAATAAATTTTATTTTAAAATAATAATATATAATATTATAATATATAAAAATATATAAAAACACACACAAAAACAACACACACAACACACCACAACACACACAAAAATAAATATAAATTAAATATATATATATATATATATAGAAGAAAAAAGAAGAAAAAAATAATTTTTAGATATAATATAAATATATATAAATAATTTTTTATATAATATTATATATAATATATTATATATATTTTTAAAAATATTATATATATATGATATATTATTAAAATTTTAAATATATATATATATATATATATATATATATATATATTATATATATATATATATATAAAATATATTTTATACATATATAATATATATTATATATATATATTAAAATTATAATTTTATATGAAGGATGGAGGGTAAAAAAAAAAAAAAAAAAAAAAAATTTTTTTTTTCCCATTTCTTCCTGTCAAAAGAAGACAACGCCGCGACGGAAGAGCAAAGCCAGTTTTTTGGATGATTCAAAAAATAAGACGGTAGCCTAAAAAAAAAGCAGAGTTATCTAAATGAGAATTTTAATTTAGGGCGTAATATATGTGTCGATAACGCCCAAAAAGAAAAATACCCTATTTTTAAACAATTAAATAATTTGGGGATAGAGGTTACAATATGCTTATTTTTTTATTTCTGAAAAAGAAAATTTCCTTTACAAACACTGAGACATATTGACCTATTTTCTTTTCAGGCTCAGAAAGTGAGAAGAAAACGTTTCCCATTTAATACAACTTAGGTTACCCAATCCAAGCATACGAGTCTTACCACCCCTACCCCACCTTAGCACCTCTCCCTATTCATGCCCAATGCCCATTACCTAGTGATAACCCCCTCACACAGCATTCACACTCCAGGATAAATCCCCTTGTCCAGAGTGCTGCAACTACCATCAAACCCCCAGCCCAATTTTCCCAGCCCTCTATCACCTTCCCCTCCAAATACACTCTTCAGCCCGCTTCCTCTTCTCTGCCTCCATTACCATTGACTACTGCCGGGACCTGACCCGCACGAGACTCGGAGGGCGTCATCGTGGTCAACCGATCGGTGCCACTGCAAAGCACTGAGTCAGAGGAAGGTAGTGCACGCACATGCTGGGAGGAAGACAAGGACCATGACTCAGGCTCAGGAATACTAATCCTTCGAGTAAATGAACCAGAGGAACCTTTCGAAGCCAACAGCCTAAATCAGCACCTGGAGGATACCCAAGCCCAACAGACTTCTGCAGCTTGCAAGATATGTTCATGTTCAGGCCAAGATGAAGATGCAAGTTCGCATCGAAAAGGCTCTGATGGGTGCCTTAATTGTTTGCAGCGACAAAACAGCATACGCCAGGGTCAAAATCGTAAAATAAACGATGGTAGCTGTTTCCCCTGCAGTGGCACCTCCAATGGCCGAGAGAGTATACATGGTGACCAAAGAGTGCTTGCAAGATGTGGAACTGTGAATGGTCTGCGCCACCGTGGAAGTGCTCTCACTTCAGCTTTTCAAGTTACTCCCCCTCCCCCTCTGACCACCAGCCCCCAGCTACCTCCATCTGAAGAAAACACTGGAGACGCCAGGTGAAGATGACAATGGTATTTGCTGGGCGAGCAGGTCACTGGATGACGTTGTGGCCGAAACGTCAAGTGAGATGAGATTTGAGGGTGTACGACTAGTGCCACTGTCCCAGCAGACAGCGCTTAAGACTTCTGGTTCACTTCAGCTGGTCGCTGCTTTGTCACCAGGTGAGTGTCACAGAGATTCTACTCTTCCCAAAATTCAAACTGCTTATGACTTATGATCAGATATTATATGACACTATATTAAATTGATATCAAACTGTGATTTTGGATATAGACTATTTGTAATATGATCATCAAATTAATATGGTTATTAATCTGCAAGTATTCTAATGAAGGAAATTATGGAAAAGAGTATTCTTACATTTTCCTTATTATTAATGATATTTGTGTTTGCAATTCTAAGATACTTCTGACCAACCAAATTCCACTTTGATTAAGATCGATGAATTACAGGTAGTATTTCTTCACCTTCAGGCCGAGAAAGGGTTAATTCTCATCATCTCCGCCATGTGACCAAGGCAGACCTCTGGCGCCTTTGGCAGGACTCCGAGAGACAACTGAGGTCAAGACTCCGACAGGCTGAGGCCAGAGAGACGACCTCATCCGTCGACTTTCACGCCTAGCTTCGCAAGATCGCCAAGGGAATGTTTCAGAGAGTCTTATTGTACCTGAGGAGAT
>NC_051394.1:29260653-29263153 GCF_015228065.2 Penaeus monodon
TTTTTTTAAAAAAATTTTTTTTTTTTTTTTTTATATTTTAAAAAAAAAAAAAAAAAATTAAAATTTTTTTTTTTAAAAAAAAAGGGGGGGGGGAAAAAAAGGCCCGGGGAAAAAAAAAAAGGGGGGGGGAAAAGGGGGGGGGGTTTTAAAAAAAAAAAAAATAATTTTTATATATTTTTTTTTTTAAAAAAAAATTGTAAAAAAAATTTTAAAATATATATAAAAATAATTTTTTAAAAAAAAAAATTTTTGAAAAAAAAAATATAAAATTTTTTTTAAAAAAATTTTTTAAATAAAATAAATTTTTTTTTTAAAAAAAAATTTTTTTTTTAAAAAAAAAAAATATTATATTTTTTTTTTTTTTTTTATTATTTTATATAAATTTTAATAAAATGAAACACAACACACAACACACACCCCACACACCACACACACACACACCACACACACACACACACACACACACCCACCCCAACAAAACAACACCACACCCACACCACCCACCCACCACAAACACCCCCCCCCAAACACACAACACACACACAAACACCCCCACACACACACACACACCACCACAAACACAAAAAAACGCACACCACCCCCAAAAAAAAACCCAAAACCCCATTCACATATTTAAAGTGTGTGTGTTCTGTGTGTGTGGGGGTGTGTATTATATTATATATATATATCTAAATATATATATATATATATATTATAAAATATATATATATATATATATTAATTTTTAGCAGATATATAATACATAATATATATATATATATATATATATATATATATTAATATATTATATTATTAGTATGATTTTTTATGGATTATATATATATAATTATATATTATATAATTTTGATTTTCTTATGGAAATATATAATATTTTATTTATATATATAAATATATATATATAATAATATAATATACAATTTTAATTATATATATATTATTTTAATAATATAATTAATTTTATGTATGTTATATTCAATAATTTCTGTATTTTTTTTGTATATACATAATATAATGCATATGTTACATATATAAAATTATAATATATATGTAATATAATATTAATTTATATATTTTATATAATATATTTATATAATAATAATATATAAATATATTTCAAATTTTCAAATACATACACATACCAGACAAACACGCACCAAAACACACAACACCACCACACACACAACACACACACACACAACACACAACACCCTACCCCCACACACAACAACACATACACAACCACCGCGCACACAAACAAAACACACACACATATTTACATCACATATTTAAAAGTGTGTGTGTGTATCGTTAATATATATATATCATTTAAAATATATATTATAATATATATATATATAAAAATTTTAAAAATTTTCTTATGTATTAAATTTATAAATTATATATAAATTTTTATATATAATATATATTTTATATATATATAATATATTATATGTATATATTTAAAAAATTTTCTGATTTATTTGAAACATAATAAATCATTGTATAATATATAATTAATACAATTTTAAATAATATATATATTTATATATATATATATATTATATATATTAATATTTCAATATTTGTGTACTACACTACACAGCAAGACACGCACAACCCCACACACACACACACACACAACCCCACACAATATACCCCCACCACACACAACACACACACACACGCACACGCGCACACAAACACAAAAAACACACCCAAACAAAAAATATATATAGTGTGGTGTGTTTTGTGTGGTGGGTGTGTGTTTGTATGTGGTGTATGGTGGTTTGTTTTTTATTATATTATATATATTATATATATAATATATAGATATATATAAAAAAATATATTATTTTTATTTTAAAATATATATTTTTTTGTTTTTGGATAAAATAATATATATATAATTTATATATATAATTTTATTATATATTTTAATATTTTTTTAAAATATATATATATATGTATTTTATTCCCTATATATTTCTCTAAATTTTTTTTTTATTTTAAAATAATAAAAAATCATATGTATACATATATTTAAAATATTTTACATATGTATAAATATATATATTTCAAATTTTTAATATAATTATTTATAAAATATATATAATATTTTATAAATTTTCATTACAAAACACTTTTACAAAACACAGACAAAGCCCCACAAAACACACAAACACACGCACCACACACCCCAAAAACACACAAACACACACACACACACATACCCACACCACACACAACACACAAAACACACACACACGCGCACAAAAAACAAACCCACACACCCACACACATATTCGCATTCATATAAATTTTAAAATTTCGTGTGCGTTCTGTGTGTTGTGTGTTTCGTATATTTTAAAATTTATTTTAAAATTTTATATTAAAATATATAGATATATATATAAATATATATATTTTAAAATTTTATTATATATTAAAATATATTTTATAATATATATAATATATATTG
>NC_051394.1:29268153-29291078 GCF_015228065.2 Penaeus monodon
TAGAGAAGATGGTATGTATATAGAAGTATGATATTATACGTATATAGATCATATATTATGAGTATATATGTATATCACACATCCCGCTTCTATACAAAATGATGTATGAAGAGATGTATCGCATATATTATATATATAGTTATATAGTACTAGACGATCAGAGGATTATGATAGAGGATAGAGAGTTAGAGAGAGAGATTGATGAGATAGATGGAGACTCATGAAATTAGAGAAGGATAGATACACACAACCACACACTACAACACACACACACACACACACACATCAGTGCATAGATAGATGATTGATATAGAGATAGATTATAATATAGAGTAGAATAGATATATACCTAATATAATAGACTATATAGAGATTAGGTATACTAGTATACCCCGACTAGATGAAATATATGAGATACATAGAGTATATATATATAGAATACTAACTATAGTAGCAGCGAGAAATAAGATATTAGTATATATACTCATATATATAGAGACAGAGAGACGCACTATACAGAAGTTAATATGTAATATTTATAGGACATATATTTATGAAAAACACAAACACAAACACACAAACACAAAACACACACAACAAAACGGTATACATTTATTATATGATATATATATTAATAATCTCATAATATATATATGATATAATATATATTATATACTATATATATATATATATATTAAACTTATAATATTATATATATATTATATAATGATATATATATTAATATATATGATATACATATATATATTTATGATATTATATATGTGCTGTGTGTGTGCTGTGTGTTGTGGTCATGTCGTGTGCTGTGGTGTGTGCGTGTGTTTGTCGTGCTGGTAACATGTGGTGCTGTGTGCGTTTGTAATGTAATATAATAATATATTAGTTTAATATATATATAATAATATAGTATATATATAATATATAATAATATACTATAATATATATATATGTGTGTGTGTGTATGTGTGCTGTCTGTATGTGTATGTGTGTATAATATATATACACATATATAAAGAAAAAACATCTAGAAACACACACACACACACACACACACACACACACACACACACACACACACAAACACACACACACACATACACACATATCTATACATGTGTGTTTATACACACACACACACATACACAAACACAAAAACATTCACACATAGTGTTTGCCTCCTTTTTCACTGGTGTGTGTATACATAGAACATATCAAGCTTTGTAGATATGTATATTATATGATTATCTATTATATATATATATTATGATATAGATATATATATAATATATTATACACTTGATATACATAGATGAAATAATATACTAATACTATAATATATATCAAATTAATATATATACTTATAGATATAATATCATATATATTACTGTAGTATGTTAATATTAATATATATCTAATATATATATATATATAAATATATATAATATATATATATATATAGATAGACTTATATATATATATGTGTACGTGTGTGTGTGTGTGTGTGTGTGTGTGGTGTGTGTGGTGTGTGTGTGTGTTTGTGGTGTGTTCATCGCCTCGTGGGTGTGTTTATGCTAAGATCTTCCCCCCAAAACACTCCAAACCACACCCACACTACACACACACACACACTACACCACACACACACACACACACATACACACAGAGTGCACACCTATTTCATGTTTGTTTGCTATACATCTATATATGATATATATATAGGACTAGGACTAGATATATAGTAGGACTAGAGATATAAGTATATACTATATGAATATAGTATAAGATAGAAATATAAGTGAACATATATCGTAGTAGATATCAGAACGATGTGTGTAGATAGAATGTAAGATATAGTATGATCCTTATATATAGATAGGAGTACCGACATATATATATTAGTATCCGATATATATATATGATGTTAGATATATAATACTATATATATATATATATGTATAATATAAGATAGACATAGATATATATATAGTATCTATTATATATATATATGTATTTATATATATATACATAGATATAGATAGATAGATAGATAGGTAGATAGATAAATAAATAACATACATCTATATACATTTTATAAATAAAAACACACACACATACAAACATACACATACACACACACACACACACATACACACAACACACCACACAACACACACACACACACACAAGATATATATAGATGGTGATTAGATGTTATATATATATATATATATATAGTATATATATACTATATTATATACCATATATATATATATTATATATATATATATATATATATATATATATAGCTATATAAACTATATACTATATGTTGTGTGCGTCTGTGTGGTACGTGCTTTTTATGTGTGTGTGTGTGTGGTCCTTGTGTGTGTTGTGTGTGGTTTTTGTGTCGTGTGTGATTCTGTGTGTGTGTGTGTTGTGTGTGTGCTTGTGATATACATATATATATATATACATATATATAATATATATATATTATATATATACTGATATATATATCACTATATAGATATATCATATATAATATACATAGTATTATATATATATGCATTCTATATATCCATACTATATAGTAATATATTATATATATATATATAATATATATATATATTATAATTATATCAGATAGAGTATAATATATATAATAGACTATAGATATAAAGATAGTAAATGAATAAATATATGCATATGAATAGGTATTCATATATACAATTATATAGATATATATCAATTTATACTATTATAGGATATATATATATTATATATAGTATATATATATAAAATATATATTTATTTATGTTATTTTATTGAATATATATACGGTATTATGTGTGTAATATTTATGTTTGTGATTTCATGTGTTATATGTATAGATATATATATATAATATATGAGACTGATATATATATATAGATAGATATAAGTATATATATATAAATATATACATGTTGCCCCATAGAATATAGAGTAGCCTATAGTATGAGCTATATATATATATTATATATATAGTGATATAGATAAACTATATATATTATATATTCTTGCTTAGAATATAATAACTAGGTATGAGTTGTATACTGATATAGTACTTACCTATATATATAATTATAATATGATAATATATTTATTATATATATATATAGATAGATATATAAAATATATATATATATATATATATATATATATACATATAATAGTATATATAAGTATATATACTATAATATATATAGTATATATATATGAATGTATATATATTAAATATATATGAAAAAAAAAAAAAAAAAAAAAAATATATTTTAGATGATACTATGTATTTATATATATATATATGTATATGTATAATAAGAGTATATATGCATAGTACTAATATTATATATATATATTTATATCGATGTATATATATATTTATACAATTCTTTATCTCTTGTTAATATAATTTATATATGTCTACATATATGCTAAATATTAAACATATTTATTATATGTACACATCTATATCCATTATGCTCTTTACATATACAATATATGTGATGTGCTGTATGACTATTCAGTATAGTATATATATATATTATAATATTCTATATATAATATATAGATATATATTATCTATCATTAGTTAGATAGATAGATAGATATCATATACTATCTATATATATTATATATATATATTATATATATATAATATATATAATATGTAGATAGATAGATAAGATAGATAGATAGATAAATATACATATTTACACATACACACTAACACACATACACACACACACATACACACACACACAAACACAAACACACAAACATTCACACATGTGTTGGTGTGTGTATGATAGGAACAAATATATATGTAGATTTATTATACATAGATAATAGATATATATATATATATATATATATATAAAAAAAAATATAGAACTATATATATATATATATATATATATATATATGTGTATATAATATATATAATAAGTATAGTATATATATATTAATATATATATATATATATATATATATATATATATACACACGTTTATATATTCGAATATCTTTTTATAAAATAGATCATAATAGTATTATATTAAATATATAGATATTAATATATATCTATATATATAATTATATATATCAATCTATTAATTCTATTATCTATACTAGCTCTATCTATCTATCCTATCTATATACTATCTATCTATCTATAATATCATATAGTACTACTTATTATGATATATATATAATAGAATATACTATAGTATATATACTTATATATCTACATTAGAAACGAATATTAGAATATGTCTTTATATGTCATAGTATTTCATATATTTCTGTAGCTACCTGTGTGTGTTGTGTTGTGGAGTGTGGCTGTGGGTTAGTGTAATACATATATATATATATATATATATATAATATCTATATATATTATATATAGATATATATATTACTAGTAACTACTCAATATAGATAATATATAAATATATATATACATATATAAGATAGATATATATATATGACTTAGTGATATATATATAGTATCTATCTATTTGTATCTATATACTAGATATACTATATAGATATATAGGATATATATTACTATTATATACTATAATAATATATATAGTATAGATAATATATATGCCTTTTAGTATCGTATGCCATCATGTGATAATATATATATATATATATAATATATATATATATATATATATATATATACATATAATTATATATATATATATATATATATATCTATATATATATATATCATATATATAAAGTATATACATAGTATATTATATATTATAAGAGACGATATGTATATAAGATTTTATATATATATAATTATATTATATATGCATCTATATTATACAAATATGATTATATTTAGATCTTAGATATAAAAACTAAGATATATTATATATATAAATTATATAGATTATTATATATATATATGACTTACGATATAATATTTATATAATATATGTATATGCTATCATTATATCATAATATAGCTATAGTATTTATATATGTATATTATATACCGCAGATATACATATGTTTATCATATAGATATGATATATATATAATATATATATATTATAATATATTATATATATTATAAATATATATATATATATAATATATATAAGCAAAGATTTTTTTTTATAATATGTTAATATTTCTTATGTATTGTCTGTGTGCAGTACTATATGATATATATATCATATCGATATATAAATATATATATATATATATATATATATTAGAGATATATATACACACACACACAAACACACACACACACACCACACATACACACAACACATACACACAACACACACCTACACACACACACACACACACACACAAAATGGATTAGATATATATATATATATATATATATATATATATATTACCCATCTATATCTATAATATATATATATATATATATATATATATATAACTATATATACACATATATGTGTGTGTGTAAATATGTGGTTTTGCTGTCGTGTTGTTGGATTAGTGTGATATCTTGTGTGATGATGTCGTGTGTGTGTGTGTATATGTGTGTGATGTGTGTGTTTTGTTTGTGCTAATTATAATAAACTATATATATATATATATATCTATATATACTAGATATCATGATATTATATATATATATATATATCAGTATGATATATATATATTTGTTATAAAAGAATTATATTTATAGTATATCCAAAAAAATATATATATACTATAGATATATATATATAGTATATATAGTATATATATATAATATAATAATATGTATATTTCACGTAAGTATATTACTGTATATATAAGCTCGGGCATATATCATATAGATAATGTCGTGAGTATATGTTTAAGTATATATATTATATATACAATGTATATAAATATTAAATATATATTCATATATATTATATATAAAATATTGATATATATCCTATATAATAGTCATATATATTATATATTATATATTAGTATAAACGTATATATATCTATATATATATATATATATGGGTCGCAGTGCGAGTGGTTAGACATCGCGACTAAGACTGTACGACGGCAATCTGAATTCGAGGCGTTTCGAAGTCACCGGTCGGCGCGGTTGTTCCCTTGAGCAAAGCACTTCCCTCGATGGACCCTACCTCCCCGCTAGCTGGTCATCAAGCCCGGAAACACGAGAGAATGATTACCTAAAAGGTCACAGCATCACTCTCCCGTGAAAGCACTGGGGCCCCTCCACGTCTCCCTCAGCACATCCCCATGCCCCATAACCCTTAAGCATTATGCTCGTGAAATGTGGCTTCAACATGCCCTTCGTCCCCCCCCCCCCCCCCCCCCCCCCATCATAATCAATAATAAAAAATTAAAAAAATAATAGATTCATATATATATAATATATATATATAACTATTATAATATATATATATATATTATATATATATATTTATATATATAGTATATATATATATAGTATATATATATATATATGTATATTTTTGTGTATGTATGCCATGGGTATATCATATATATGTGTGTGTGTGTGTGTGTGTGGCTGTATAGTGTGTATGATTATGTGTTATGTGTGTTTGCCTAACATGTAGTGAGCCATATATATATATATATTATATTTATATCAAATATACTATATATATATCTATATCATATATACTATAATATATAATTATACATTATATATAGTTATATATAATATATTAGTATAATACTAATATCATATATATATATATATGTGTGTGTGTGTAGGCGTTGTGGCTGTGGTGTGTGGTTGTTGTGTGGGTGTGTGGTGTGTGTGTGTGTGTGTATGTGTGTGTGTGTATATTCTTACTGTATCTTGTGTTTCGTGGCATTGTGTGTGTGTGTGTGTGTTATGCTGTGTGTAGTGTCGGTGTGTGTGTGTGGTAGTGTGCTTGTGTCGTGTGTGTTTTGTGTGTTGTGAGTAGTGTGGTTAATGACTAGGTTGTTATATTATATACTACTTATATATATTAATATTTATTATATATATAGTATATTATATATAGACATTTATACTATATATATATACTATCACCATATATATATAGAGATCCATATACCCTGTCTATAGAAAAACATATATATCATTAATTTTATAGTATATAGAATATACTTATATACCTACGTATACTATAAAGTATATCATATATATAATATATATATATCTGTGTGTGTGTATGTGTGTCTGTCCCACTGTGTCGTGTGTATGTGTGTTGTTGTGTGCGACTCCTTTGGCCCTGTTGGCAGTTCTGGGGGTGATTGTAAGGGTAGGTGTGGCTGTTACGGGTGTGTTGTCGTGTGCTATTGTGTATGGATAGATATAGTATAGTTACGTAGGATAGTAGAGACTATGATAGAGAGTAGAGATATAATATAGTATAATCAGAGATATCATGATATGTATATCAAATATATATAGATATAAGTATATATATAGATAATAGATGCTATATATGTATCTATAGGGATACATTATATATATATATATATCTAATTTATAGCGATATTCGAGTATATATCTATATCTAGTATCGAGATTAAGTAATATAGGATTATAGTATATATATTATATAATCAAAAATAAAAGATATATTAGATATATAGTATATATATGTAATATATATATTAGCTATAGATAGTATTAACTATTATATATACATATATATATTATATGTGTGTCGTGTATGTTTCGTTTGTAAGTGTGTGTATGTTGGTGTGTGAGAATATGTATATTCATATATCTATCATAATTTATACTATGTATATATATATATATAGATATAGATATAGATATATTTATATATATAGATATATATATATATATATATATGTACATACTGTTATATATATGGTCCGTCTATATATGTCTACATAGATATATATATATATATATAATATATATACTATAATATAATATATATATATAATTGTATGCTCTAAATATATACTATATTATTATGTGTGTTTCTGTGCTGTGTGTTGTTTGTGTCCGTTAAGAGTGTGTATGTTTGCCGCTGTGTGTTATGTGAATATGTATATATACTATATATATATAAGTAAATATAATATAGTATATCTATATATATATATATACTATATCATATATCTATTAGATATATATAGTATATATAAGATAATACGTGTGTTGTACTTACGTGCTGTTTGTGTATATGGTATATTTCCGGCGTTGTATATTTGGCGTTTTCTTGATTCGTCTTTGTATATGCTGCATATTTTGTATTATATTCTCTCTATCTCTCTCTCCTCTCTGTCTTTCTCCTATCTTGCGGTAGGATATATAGTATAGTATAGATATACGCAATATCTTCTAGCATATAGTACGTATAGAGATAGAGTATCACTAGTATATATAAGATATAAACATATAATCATATAGATATAGCGATGATTCACGATATGCAACTAGACTAGATATATATGGTATGACGTAAGTAGTTATCATACTCAGTATATAGGATATAGTAGATTCCTATATTATGACTAGTAGAGATAATATAGAGTATATCTATACATACATATATATTGCAGACATGTTATATAAGCCTCTCATATATATTATATTATATATATATATATATATATATCAATATAGATATATATATATATAGATAGATAAGATAGATATTACTAGATATAGATAGATAGATAGATAATTATATCTGTGTAGGCTATATAAGTATCTTAGATACGATATATATATAATATATATATATCATATATATATAGTATATAATAATGGAGATTAGTATATAAATAGATTTAGTGATATTCTATGATATATATTATCTTATATATATCATTAGTAAAGATATGATATATATCCTACGTATATAGTAGGTATATATATAATTTATATGACTATATATTTACATGTATATAAGCCGACTATGTAGATGAATATTAGAGATTAACAGATATCATTGACTAGATATATAGATAGAGAGCACGAATACGAGAAGAGCGAGTCGACGATATAGATAGAGGAGTATAGATAGTAGTAGAGATGGGCAGAGAAAGTATATTATATAGATCGATGATACTAGGATATATTATAGTGAGAGAAGAGATATTAAGATGATATACGATATGCATGGACGCGACTAGATATGTATAGATTATATATATGACTAGATTGATGATAGAGGATAGATTATTTTTATTTATTATATAGATATATATATATATAGATAGATATATATGATAGGATATAATATTTTATCATATAATACATATATTATATACTATATATACTATCATATATATATATAGTATATGTAGATATCTAGAATCAAATATGTTCGTATGCTATATATAATATACCTATATATATATATATATATAAATATATATATTACATATATATATGAATGCGATCTAGCCTATATAAGAGAGAGGTATAGAGATATATATATCTAGAAACTAATAGTATATATATATAGATATCTGCTGTGTGTGTAGTTAGTGGATGTGTTGTGGGTGTTTGTGTGGGTGGTTTGTTGTGTTTGTCTGTGTGTGTGTGTGTGTGTGTGTGTTGTGAGGGTGTGGTGTATATGTGTGTGTTTTCATGTATATATATATAATATATATATATATATATATATATGAGATAGCGATACGTATAGTAGACCGTGATATATATATAAAGAGATTATTATATATATACGTCTATATAGAGTATATTATGATATATACAATCATCTATTAGCATCCTATATATATCCCCTTACGGCCCCTCTGTATGGCATCTAATCCTAAACATATATGTAGTTCTACATTTATATGTATATGTAGATACACATTCATTTATTAAATAGACTATCATATTATATATATACTAATATATATATAGATATAGTATATAAAATATACATATATATATTATATATGTCTATATTATAACTGTTATAGAAAAATATGGGTGTATATATCATCAAACACAATATATGCGAGATATATATATCATATATACTATGATATCAGAGTAATATGATATAGATTTTAGCTAATAGATAATAGATATATATCAAGATAGCATATATAGCATATAGTACTATTATTATATATTATTATATATATATAGTATATGAGATATATTATATTATATTTATATATTTATCGTATATTATAACAGATATTCATAGTTTATACTGAATATATACGCTTATATATATAGATTTATATAATGGGATATATGTAAACATCTAATAAGTATTATATTAAGGGTACGTATATATATATGGATATAGGTAGGATATAGTATATGATATTCATATATAATAATATAATAAATATATCTTTTTTCTGAACAAAAACATATATTTAAACGATATATATTGTGCTAAAAATATTCTACTAGGTCTATATTATCACGAGTATATAGTATATGATAGAATATAATATATATATATATATATATTATATAGATGGATATATATCCGTATACATTGATATATATGTATATATATATGCACACATACATACGCACACCACACACACACACACACACACTACAACACACACACACACACAAACACACACACCACACATACACCACACACTCACGCACAAACACACACACACACACCACACACACACATGATACATACTATATATAGTATATATATATATATATATATGTAGAGATATATTATATATATTATAGTATATATATGTGCTGGCGGTGTGTGTGTGTTATGTGTGATTGTGTGTGTGTGTGTGTGGTATGTGTGTGTATATGTGTGGGGCGTGAGGAGGGGGTTTTTTTTTAGTCTGTGCTGTATGTGTGTGGGGGGGTATATAGGGTCGTGTGTAGTAGTGTGGTGTGTGGTTTGGGTGTTGTGTCGTAATGGTGATGTGGTTGTGTGTAGTGTGTATAGGGTAGTGTTATAGGTGACTTAGAGCTGAGTACACGAGGCATTTTAGTAGGATAGTGATAGTATAGAGATAGTATATAGATATATCTATATATAATATATATGTAGATATATATATAGATAGTATGTGATACGGATATATGTATATATATACATATATACTATAAGATATATTAGATGATACGTATTAGAGAGAGTATATAGAGGGACTATGATTACCCGCGACGAGAGATATATATAGTATATGTAATATCTAATAGACGACATCTATATACTTATATTAGGTATATTATATATATTACCGTTACCTTAGTACCTCTATAATATAGCTATATAAGTATATATATATATAATATAGTAGTAGAGTATATATATATATATAGATATTATGATAGTGTGCTGTGTCTATGTTTGTTTGTAGTGGTACGGTAAACTTATAGCGTGGACTAGAGAAACGTATATATCTAGTATAGATAGATATATATGGACTATATATATTAAATATAGATATATTATTTATCCATAATAGTATAGATATATATAAGTTAGATATATATATTATATATACTACTATATAGATATATATAGTTACAAATGATATATACGTCTGTATATATATGTATAGTATAATATATATACTATAGATAATATTACTATGATTATTACTATATATTATATCACTTAGATATATACAATATATTATATAGTACTATATATAAGTACAATGTAATATATATGTCTGGTATATATATGGTTATATATACATATATAGTATATAAAATATATATATATTATATTTTATATATAATATTAATATATATTATATATATATTTTTAATTATATTGGTTTGTGTGAGTGTTTTTTTTGTTAGAGGTGTTATGTTGTTGTGTGTGAATATGTATGTAAAAAATTAATTATAAATATATATTTATATAAATATATATTTTATATATATATATTTATACATATATAATAAATTCCCTGGTGTGTATATGTTTTTGTGCGGTATATTTGCGTGATATGGTAGTTTGTATATTTTTTTCTTTCTCTCTCCTCTCTCTCTCTCTCTTTTCTTTCTCTTTTCCTTCCTCTCTCTCTCTTTCCTCCTCTTCCCCTTTTTCCTTTTCTCTTTCCTCTCTTCTCTCTAACTTTTCTCTCTCCTCTCCCCTCTCTTTTCTTCTCCTCTCCTCTCCCTCCCCCCCCTTTTTAAAAAAAATTATAATATAAAAAAATATATATATATATATTTTCCCTAGGTTTTTTGGGTTTTTAAAAAAAAAAATTAATATAATAAAAATATAAATATAAATATATAATTTTTCGGGTATGCATATATATTTTATATATAAAATTTTATATATATATTTTTAAAATATAAATATAGATATATATATATATATATATATATATATTTAAATTTTATGTTAAGCTTATATATAAATATATATAATATTATATATATAATTTATTATATAATAAAAAAAATATTATATATATATATATATTAAAATAATTTTAAATAATATATATAATATATATAAATTATATATATTTTAATATTATATATATAATATATAAAAATGTGTGTGTGTGTGTGTGTGTTTGTGTGTGTTTTTGTGTTTGTGTGTGTGTGTGTGGTTTGTTGTGTGGTGTGTGGTTTTTGTTTGGGGTGTGGTGTAAATGTGTGTGTTTATTATTATAATATATATATTATATATATATAATATATATATATATATAATAATATAAAATATATAATTATAATAATATTAAATTTTAAAATTTAAATATATTTATATTATATTATATTATTTTATATATATATTTCAAATTTTTACCTTTTATTTTAATATAAAGTTTTTAAATATTATATATATATATATATTATTATATATATATAAAATTTTTAATATTATAATATATATAAAAACGCAATTACTAAGTGACACTAAGATGGAAAGGAGAAGAGGAAAAGTAAGAAATGAAAATTTTCACGTGTTCCTCTTGAGACGATTAATAAACCAAAATTTAGTTTTATTATTCGTATAAAAAGGAATTTATGAAGAGTTTGAATTATGTATATTTCACATTGTGGCTGTTTTCCTTTTCATACGCACGCACACACACACACACACACACACAACAGAACACCACTCACACACACACACACACACACACACAAACATACACAGACACACACACACACACACAACACCCACACACACACACACCACACACACACACAAACACCATATATTATATATATATATATATAATATTATAATTATATAAAATACATATATTACATATATATATATTATAAAATATATTATTATAATAAATTTTATATAATTATATATATTATATATTTATGAAAAGAATAAAAAACCAAAAAGGATCCATTTCGGTTTTTTTCGTCCTGAAGAGGGGAAATGTGAAGAGTTCGGAAGTTACGGGTTTTGTTTCATTTTACTGAGGGTATTTTCTTTTCACTTTTTGGGACACGTTACTGTGCTTTTTTTTGTGGTTATATATAAATATATATATATAATATAATTTATAATATATTATTTTATATTATATATTATATATATATATATATATAATTTTAAATATATATAATATTATAATTATTAAATATAAAATATATAAATATATAATATAAATATTAATAATTTTATATATATAATATAATATAATAAATATAATAATATATTTTATATATTTTTATATATTATTATTATTATTAATATTATTATATATTAATATATAAATAATATATATATATATATTTTTAAATATAATAATTTTTATAATATAATATATATATTTATATTTTTTTAAAAAAAAATTTAAAAAATTTTTGGTTTGTGTTGGGGGTGTTGTTTTTGGTTTTTATTTAGTTGTGTGTCGTGATTATATTAAAATATATAAATTCATATAATCATAGATATTTTTCTTTTCTTTTTAAGATATATAAATTCAAACACACACACACACACACACACACACAAACACACAACCCCCCCACACACACACACATACACACACCAACCCCACACGCACACACCACACCCCACACAATAATTATATATTATATATTATATATATATATATATATTATATATATATATTATATAAATAAATTCTTTATATATACATATATATATATATATATTATATATATATAATTTTAATATATATATATATATATGATATTATATAATATATAAATATAAAATTATATTATAAATATTAATATATATAATTTTATATAGAGAGAGAGGAGAGAAAAGGGGAGGGAAAAAAAGGAGGGAGAAGAGATAGAAGTAGATATGTTAATAATAAAATTCGTATGCATAATATAGAAATATTTTTTATATGAAAGTATTAAGTAAATATATTATATATAAAGTATTAAAATTATATATTATTTTTTATTAAATATATATATATATATATAATATTAATATTTTTAAATATATAATATATATATATATTATATATTAATAAAATAAATTTTATATTTTTTTTTTTTTTTTTTTTTTTTTTTTTTTTTTTTTTTTTTTTTTTTTTTTTTTTTTTTTTTTTTTTTTTTTTTTTTTTTTTTTTTTTTTTTTTTTTTTTTTTTTTTTTTTTTTTTTTTTTTTTTTTTTTTTTTTTTTTTTTTTTTTTTTTTTTTTTTTTTTTTTTTTTTTTTTTTTTTTTTTTTTTTTTTTTTAAAAAAAAAAAAAAAAAAAAAAAAAAAAAAAAAAAAAAAAAAAAAAAAAAAAAAAAAAAAAAAAAAAAAAAAAAAAAAAAAAAAAAAAAAAAAAAAAAAAAAAAAAAAAAAAAAAAAAAAAAAAAAAAAAAAAAAAAAAAAAAAAAAAAAAAAAAAAAAAAAAAAAAAAAAAAAAAAAAAAAAAAAAAAAAAAAAAAAAAAAAAAAAAAAAAAAAAAAAAAAAAAAAAAAAAAAAAAAAATTTTAATAAAATTTTTTTTTTTTTTATACCCAAAAAAAATTTTAATTTTTTTTTTTAAAATTTTTTTTTTTAATTTTCCGGGGGTTTTAAAAAAATATTTTTATGGTTATTTAATTTTTTTAAAAATTTTTAAAATTTTAAAAAATTTTTTTTTAAACTTTTATTTTTTTTTTAAAAAAAAAATAAAATATTAAATTATTGGGGTTTTTTTTTTTATTTCCTATTTTTAAATTTCACACACACACCACACCACACACACACACGCAAACACGCACACACACATAGATACAAACACACTCACACAGAAATTGTTTGTTGTTTGCCTTTTGTGTGTTCGTATATATGTGCGTTTGTTTGTTTGTGTTCGTGTGGGTATGTGCGTGTTAGTGTTTGTGTAGTTAAACATTGTTGAAGCTGAAAATAGCCTATTTAGATAGCCGTTGACATCCGGAATATACATTGTAATTAAACTGGAGGAATACGCTAATACTTTATTTTAGATATTTATAGAATATTGTCTGATAATGCAACTTTAAGTAGAAACTAAGTTTGACAATATACATTTATGATAAGGACTGTCTGTAGTGTGGAATACAAGATAAAAAAATCATTAATATTTAAACATAAAAAAGAAAGGTACAGGCTAAACTGTCTTACCTGTTGTAATCCACATTAGAGTTTGGTTGTTGTTAAATTTAATCGAATCTTCTTAAAAAGAAAATGATTATATTGCTTACTTTGTCATGTTCATTGTTGCTATTTTATTTTTTACTTGTTAGGATGTGCTAATCAGTATTTAAAATATATAATCAGATAGTGTATATAATGGGGCAAATATTGTTGCTCATAGAGAATATGATCCCGTTGATAATCTTTTTAATACAGATGCACAGTTTTAATGCATTTTGTAAATATGGATCTTTAGTGTCTCCTTATCTTATATTAGTTCTTTATTATAAAAACACAGGAATCAAAATCACTCTAGGGAACTTGATCAACTGTAGAAAAATTCAATTAAATAATTTAAGTACTCTGGGTATTTTTAATTCCTTCCTATATACGGAAATCATACAATGCTCGAATAATCATGAACGAAAGATTATATATATATATATATATATATATATATATATATATATATATATATATATATATACATATACATAATATATATATGCCGTAACAAATTTATATATATATATATATATATATATATAATACTACATATAATATCTTAAATGCATATATTATATATATGTATAATAGACAGATAGAAATCTTAGATGATATATTACATATACGTATATAGACGTAGATAGATAGTAGATCATATAGATATATATATATATATATATATATAGATAGAAAGAGAGAAGAGATAAGAGAGAGAGAGGAGAGGAGAGAGAGAGAGAGAAGAGAGAGAGAGAGAGAGAGAGAGAGAGAGAGAGTTATGTTTGGTTTGGATTCCATTTGATACAATGGATATTCTTGGTGTGACATACTGTCTGCTTGATTTTGCTCACGTGTGTCAGCTGCTGCTGCCCTGGTGCCCAGCCACAGCAGTAACTTCCAGGCGACAGTTGCAACTTCTCGCGCCTGGGCGGGGCGCGAACCGCCAACCCCTTGGATGAGAGGCCGACACGTTACCACTGTACTAGAGAGAGAGAGAGAGAGGGAGAAGAGAGAGAGAGAGAGAAAAAGGAGAGAAAAAGATAGATGTAGAGAGAGAGAGAGAGAGAGAGAGAGAGAGAGAGAGAGAGAGAGAGAGAGAGAGAGAGAGATCTATACCCATATCTATATCTATCTCTCTCTCTCTCTCTATATAGATATATATATATATATATATGTATATATATAATATATATATATATATATATATATATATATATATATATATATATATATATATATATATATTTGTGTATATATGTGTATATATAGATATAGATATATGTACCTATATCTACATCAATACATATACACATTGTTAAATGGTTCTTGCTCTTATTTGTGAGACGACTATGTGAAGCATGAGAATGTAACAATTTTAGCAGGGATTGAGATAAACACCGAAACTTAATGTTTGATTTATTCGTGTCTTTTTCCACGATCACTAAACTAGTCCCGAGATCTGTCTCCCAAGCGGTTGCCGCAGACTCGGCATGCGAGGTCTCGGGTAGTTGCGGGGCGATCTTGAATCGGGCGGGAGCCGTGACTCTTGACACCGGCATGAAGGCAGGAGCGTGAAGGGGCTGAGGAATGCGCCGCCTCTCCGACGTCACCTCGCTAACGTCACAAACTTTCTCAGAAAAAAAAAATCAAAATACTAATATATTAATTAGTACCATCCATTAATATACATTTCTTTCACCGCCCCCTTTACTTTTTCGCTTTTTAAATTAAAAAGATGCAATTAACCATTTCTAAGAATACTTTGTTTCTCGCCCAGCCATCCCCTATTGCGAATTTCCCCTTGTTTCGTCCTTTCGTTTTTTCAAAGTTTTCCCGTAAATAGTTAAATAAATGTTTCTATTATTCTTTATATTGGAATATTCCCACACACACACAAAACACACAACAAAAAATATATTTTATACATATTTATATAATTTTATATAATTTTTATAATTATATATATTTTTAAAAAAATAATTTTTTTATATATTTAATTTTATTATATATATTTATTAATATATATTATTTTATAATATTTTTAAAAAATTTATATTATATTATATTATTATATTATTTATTATATATATATTTATATTATATTATTTAATATTAATTTTATTATTATATATGATAGCAAAACCTTTTCCGTGCTGATAAAATGAAAAAAAACCCACAATACAAAGCTAGATTTATTGAAAGGGGAACTACAGTTTCAAAAAACCCCTGGTTCCCATATTCAGGTCTGAAGGGAAGGGAAGGGGGGGGTAAAAAAGAGAGAAGGAGGGGCAACGCGGGACAGGGGGCGGTGGAAAAAAGAACGGAAGCAGAGGAGGTCCATCAGGCGGGGGATGGGGGCGGACTAGGCCCCGGGGTGGCCGGGCATACGGTGGGAAGGCGGAGGATATGGGAAAGGGACTATCGCAGGAGAAAACCCGCTGTTCAAGTTAAAAATTAGGCACAGCTTTAAAGGGGAAAGATTCCCCAGTCTGCGGGAGTGGAATGGGCGGAAAAAAAGATAATCCCGCTGCTACCCCATCTGTGCCATGTCCCACTGTGGCAAAAGAGGGCGTTATTGTTTTCCCCCGGGATATTGCGTCCCTATGTTGAGAAAAGACGTTTTGGTAAACTGGCCCTGTTTCCCCAAGTACTGCTTATCACGGGAGGCACAAGAACACATGGGTGCCCACCTTCGGGGAGAAGGGGGGCTATATGGACCTTTTTCGAGGGGAAGGTTTCCCCGGGCGAAGATCAGCCTGCAGTTGAAAAGGTAAGAGGGGACGAGAGAGTAGATTTCCTCAGTGTAGGGCGGGGTTTAGGAGGGCAGGTGGGAGTCTCGTTGGGAGGAGAGTCGTAGTAGATGGTACGCCGTGCCCTGGATAACGCGCGTCGGAACATACCGGGGTACCCATTTGGAAAGGTGCGAAGGAAGACATCTCTCCATCCGGTACTGGGGGCAAGATAAAAAGGGGCGCGAAGGAACGCGGGGGGAAACACCCTCTTCACAGGGGAAGGGTGGTATGGGGAAAAGTGATGTACATCCACTATGCTGGGTTTCCTGTATATGGAAAAGAAAAAGGGGTCAGCAAGCGATGGACTGGTGTCCAAAAAGGGAGTTTGTTGTCAACCTCCCATTCCACCTTGAAACGGATAAAAGGGAGAGAGAGATTTTTACTGTATCAGAATCCCGGAAACGAGAAAGGGTCATGAGGCCGGAGAGAAAAGAGTCGTCGACTACCCTTTGCCGATCGACGGCCGAAGGGGGATGGAAGGGGGAAGCTCAGCTCGAAGAATTTCCCTAACCGGTTTGCCGGCTGGGGAGAGGGGAGATCCCATGGCAAAACCGAACGTCTAGAGTAGAAAACGACCTTCAAAGAAAAGGAAAATTTTTCTCCACAACAAAAAATCAGCTGGGGGAAAAACGTCGGGGGGCGAGGGAGACGAGGGCCCCCTGCGGGATCTCCTCTGTAGGAAAGCAAAGGGCTCTCAAGCGGGGGCCCTTGGGGAAAAAGGGGGTTTAACGTCCCAAACTCATCATGGTCGCCGGTGAACCCGAACGCGGGAATAAATCCTGAGAGTGGGCAGGTGAGAGGAGAGAAAGGGGCCCAAGAAGGGATGAGAACTTCGCCAGCCAGGTCGCAGGGGTGGTTCACAGATCCCCCCGGGGGAGATGTGGGGCGCAGAGGCACGACCGCTTATGGGTTTTTTGGAAGCCCATAGAAATGAGGGAGTCGAAAGGTTGTGACCCTGAACCTCTGGTGGGGATTCGCCTCCGGAAAACAGGCTGCTATCTCTTTTAGGGCCCGGTGGGGGGTACGCAAAGCGTTCAGGGGTCCTGGGCAGGGAGCATAACAAGGCATCATCCAACAGGTCCCAGGCCCTTTTGCAGTAAAAGGGACGGTCGAGGACCACCAACGGTTGCCCTTGTCAAAGGCAGAATGGTGAGTCCTCCCCCGTGAGGCTTTGAAAGGGCCCCACGGTAACCCTGGGATGGAAGGGTTAGGATGGAGAGAGTTCGGGGCCGGGGGAAAAAACACCACGAAGGAGAGAGACACAACAAAGAGTTCCTGTGAGAAGAGTGAAAAGGTCAAAGGAGAAATAATTTTATATAAAAAAAAAAAAATTTAAGTTATAAAAAAAATATTTTTAAATTTTTAAATTTTTGAGGGAGAAGGGAGAGAAAGGAGGGGCAAAAATTTTGAATAATGGTGTAAAAAAATATTAAATAATAATAAATATTTATTAAAAATAATATATAAAAATTATTATAAAATTTAAAAAAATATTTAAATATTTTAAATTTTTATATTTAAATAAAATATTTATAAATATTTTTTTCTACAAAAATGTTTATAAACAAAACATACATTAAAGATAAAAAAAATTTTTTTTTAAAATTTTTAAAATTTTAAATATAAAAAATTTTTAAAAATTTTTTATAAATTAAAAAAAAAAATAAAAAAAAAAAAAAAAAAAACAAAAAAAAAAAAAAAACAAACCCGGGGATTTTTTTTAAAAAAAAAAAAAAAAAAAAAAAAAAATTACAAATATTTTATTGAAAATTAAGACGTATAAAAATATCCTGTTGAGAATGGCAAGGGAAGGATAAATAAAATTAGAATGTTATATATTGAATAAGGGTAATTAGTGCATTATAGGGGATGTTGTGGTGTGGTGTGTTATAGAGAGTAATTGGAAGATATCTGTTATGAAATATTTTAACTGGTCATTTTATATATATAAAGGCTAGTCCCTTCCAGGAATCAATGGGCAAACGCCCTATAAATGATATGGGCTGGGGGTAGGTTTCTCCGTACCCTAAGTGAGGCAGCTTGGGGTCTCATTGGGAGGGAAGTAGTAGGGCGCAGGATTGGAGTAAGATTTTTCCTGCGCCCTGGCAACATGTTTGGGGTATGAGGACTGAGGGGAAATCCCCAAGGGACTTCAAAAGTGGCCACGGGGCCCCCACTGCTCCCTTATAGCCTTTATATTATGGATACACCTGCAAAGGGTTTGGGGCCCGGGGGCAATGGTCATCATCTCCGGAATGCTATAGCAAACTGCAGCCGAATTCAACCCTCATATTGGACGAAGCTGCTTTTGGGTTTGTGTCTCTTTTTGCTCTTACCAATGTATGCAACTAAGAAAAGAGGTGTTCTGTCCCAAAAATCACATCTCTGGCAGACAAAATGTCCCGGGCGAGACATTCGCATTTTTCTGGGTTTATCAGTTTGGGTTTTTAAAGGTTGGTTTTTTCCCCCAGGGGGGGAGGATTGGGTTTCTGGGGTCCCGGTTTAACTTTAACCCCCCCAAAAGGGGCTGTAAATTTTTTTTGGGGGGGGGGACCCTTTTTTTCCCCTCATTATATGGGGTATGTACTGAGTGCGAGTTATCTGGTCATCGTGTCAGAGCTCAACCCGCATCAATGGACATGTATAGCAATAAGGGACTGTGGCCATTCTTGTAGCACTGCGGGTTACTGAGGCTGAGACCACTTCTAAACCCCTTATCACTCCAGTGACTTTTCTAGGGTGTTTCATTTGGACAGACTGAGGGAAGGGGCACACTCCTGGAGGTTCGCCACGGCATTCTCTGATCAGTTCAAAGAACTCAATATCCTGAAGGATTCAGTAGTACTGTGGAAGACCTTCAAACATGAAACAGTCGATGCAGCACAGGAGTCCACTGGTAAACGTCCGAGTGCAAGGCAAAATTTCATCTCACTGCAGACACTGGATGTTGCAGAAGTGTCTCACATGGCTCGGCTGAATGGCAATCAGGGTTTGCACCGTTCATTGGTGCACAGGGTTCAGCCACTGTAAAGATGGGAACATTGCTGAGGAGGATGAAGACCATTTCTGGTAAATGACCCTTGTCCTGCTTACCAAAGCCTCGAGAAAATGCTAAACCCTCCTCACAGATGACTGCAGTCCATTCAGTGGATGGATAGATCAACTCAGATCATGTTGGAATTCGTGAACATTGAGTATTTTGAGCAGCTGTACCAGGTAGACCCTCTAGTAGTAAATCTAAACACAAGTGGTATCACAATATCTATGCTGGATCCACCCATCAGCAAGGAACCTCCCACTCTAACTGAGGTTAGGTAGGCAATCTCTAAGATGAAGCATGGGAAAACTGCAGGCCTATATGATATCCTGCTGAACTGCTAAAGGATCGGGGTGAATCTATGACATGTGGCTTGCATACAGTCTTGACTGTCATCTGGCAGTCTGGTTCCATCCCCAAACTTGTTGAAGGACGTGGTCATACCTGTTTTGACCACCTACTTAAGTACCAGAGACTGAAGCAGTCTGGATTCAATAGACCACAATAGACCATATTCTAGTGCTTCGAACAATCGCGGAACACTGTTTGTGAGTTCGGTCGTGGGCTGCTTGCAGCCTACATCAATCCCAAAAAAGCTTTTGATTTGGTGCACTGTGAATCGCTATGTGAGATCCTGAGACATGGACTGTTGGACTAATAGTAAGTTTATATACTGGTACTCAAAGTGCTGTAAAGTTTGTCGGGGGCCTGTCGAACTTCTTTTCTGTTAATTCAGGGGTGAAGCAAGACTGTGTCTTTGCACCAGCAGATTTTCAACACTTGCATGGTCTGGATGATAGGCAGACTATCCAAAGTCAGTATGGAGCAACACTGGGCAATATCAAGGTAACAGACTTTGCTGATAATGTTGCTATCCTATCTCCATCTCTGGAATCACTGGTGGTGGCTCTTGATGCATTTAGCAATGAGGCAAAGCTCTTGAAACCTAATGTTCCTGGACCAAGACCAAGATCCAGGATTTTCGGGGCTGTTAAGAAAAAATATTCAATCATTACATGATTGTGGTGAGGACACTGAAGACACAGAGAGCTTTACATACATTGGTAGTATAGTCCATATCTCAGGGCTGTCATACCAAGAAGTCAGTTGGATTGGTATGGCAGAAAGATCCATGAACTAGTAGTATTTTAAGATCGTCGGTGCCTACTGCCCGTTTTGCGGTATGGAAGTGAAACCTGGATGCTATCGAGTGCCTTGGAGTTTTGTCTTTGGGGCCTTTAGTAATAAGTCCCTACTTTAGATCATACGGTACAGCTGGCAGACAATGTGTACAACCGAACGCCGTTTATACCGTGAGCCTGGGACCTGGCATGGGACCTGTTACTTGCATATTGGGACCGGGACTCAGGCTATATGAGCACCTATCGTTTGCCTTAGACGACCCTGCCATAGGTGTTCTTGCAAAGCAATCTGGGTCGAGGAGGCTGGTGGGGACCGAGGAGTATAGTTTGTCGGGCGT
>NC_051394.1:29303678-29316477 GCF_015228065.2 Penaeus monodon
ATATATATATATATATATATATATATATATATATATATATATATATATATGCCTGGCAGTAATTACGATATTAATGAATTCTTATTATTAATGATATTATTATTATCGATTTTATTATTTTATTTACTTCTACCATTTAGTTATAATTACCCACACCACACACTTATATAATATAGATATATAATATATATCTTAAATATATATATATAATATATATATATATATATATATATATATATATTATTATATATATATAATTTGGGTTAGTATTAGGTGTGTGTGTGGTGGTGGTGGTGTGTGTGTTTGTGTGTGTGGTTGTGGTGTGTGGTGTGTGGTGTGTTGTGTTGGTGTGTGTGTGTGTGTGTGTGTGTATACATATACATACATTGCAATAACATTGATAATAATTTTTTTATATATATAATTGCGAAAAAACTATAATAATGATGACGATACTAATGAAAATACTGATAGTAATAATTATTATGATATCGTTATCATAATTGTTATTATTATATTTGTTATTAGTATCATTGCAAAAAAAAAAAAATAATATTGTAAATGTAATAAAGTAATAATGATAATATGAGTAAAAAAAGAAAATGTGATTTTTGTTATTATAATTATTATTATAATTATTATAATTATTATTATTTTTCTACTATTAACAGATTACCAAAATATATATATATGGAAGCAATAATTATAATAAGAATGATAATGATAAAAATTAAACTTTCAATTTTGTTGTTGTTATTATTATTGTTGTTGTTTTTTCATTATTGTTTCTACTATTAGCAAAATTACTAGAAAAATACATATAGCGGCAATGAGTACAATAATAATCATAATAATGATGATAATAATTTTAATAATGATAATGATTATAATAATGATGTGAGGGATGATAATAATGATGATAATAAGAATAACAGTGTCTATTCATAATAAAGATAAAAAAAAAAGTCCCAAAGTAAATCTATTGAAATATATCCTTTTGACATTATCATTTATCATCAAAGGGGCCTGAAACGCCGAGGGGGGCGCCATGGCCGCAATCCACCCTTTGGCCTCCCAGCCACGAGGATCCCCCCTCGAGGCGAGTCGCCATGCTGCCCACGGCCCATTATTTCTAATCTTCGCGACAGGTCTCGTCGAGCTGCCAGCCAAGTATCTCCAGGGTCGTCCCCACAGGCTCCTCCCATCCAGGGTTGTCTCGCAGAGAGACAACCTTGATGGGCAAGGGTCCGTCCCCACAGGGAGCGAGCTTAGGTGCCCATATAGCCTGAAGTTAGAGATCCCGGATTATGCAAGTAACAGGTCCCATGCAGGTTCCCTCATCACGGTGTAACGCCGTATTGGACACTTGGTCCTGCCAACTGGTACCCATGATCCTGCAAAGGGGACTTGTTTACAAAAGGCAATTCAAGACGAAGACTCCAAGAACCAAACGGATAGCATCCAGGTTTTCGCTGCCCATAGAGCAAAACTGGCAGAATCAAGGGCCTTTGACGGCGCTTGGTCCTCTGCATAGGTACCACAAACCGACGTCTCCAATGCTCCTTGTTGAATCGAGTTATGGCTCCCGTTTTTTTGCCAGTACCAATCCGTCTATTGACCTTCTTGTCTGACAACAGTCCAGAGATAGAAACTCTTTTACTCCTACCAAGTTATGTAAACACTCTCTGTAACTGTTAACCCCTCACCGCAAGCATGGATTCGACCGAATGGGTTTTCCTCTAACAGGCCCCAAAGTCCTGAATCTTGGTTTGGTACCAGGAGACCTATAGGCCCTAGGGCTTTCCCCTCAAATTGCTAAATGCCCTCACGAAGCTACCAACATGACAATACAAAAAAAACAACAAGGACTCAGATAGGATGCCACATCATCAGCAAAAGTCAAGTGTCAGATTAACCTTGAATATTGCCTAGTGTTGCTCCACACTTGACCTTCGGCTAGTGTTTTCTCTCTGCCCATGTTCCATTCCATACAGGTGTTGAAAAGTTTTGCCCGGCCTCACTCCTAAATTAACAGGGAAGATTTCGACAGACCCCCACCAACAACTTTACAGCACTTTCATTACCATATAAAGCTTGCTTATTAAGGGCCAATAATCCTGTGTCTGAATTCCCCTGAATCTCAGGATCTCCCAATAGCGGTTTTCCCGAGGCACCCGAGTCAAATGCCTTCTTAAGGTCCGATGTAGGGGTGCAGCCAACTCACTACGCGTCCACAATTTACACGAGCGCTAGTATACGTCTGATTGTGGACTTGCCAGAATAAATCCATACTGGCTCCGGTCTCTATGCCCAGTAGGTAAGTTGTGGATCCGTTTTCAGAAGAATGTGGGCGGAACCTTGCCCGTATGCTGAGCATTGTAATGCCCAGCGGTAGTTTGCTACAATCCCAAACTATCCCTTTTCCTTTCCTTTTCCTCTCCCTTCCTTCTAGAGATGGATGACCACGCATCCTCAGCAGGTCAGGGGGGGAATGGTACCAGACTGCCCCCAAAGGCAAGGTCAGACTGTATTCAGACCCCCAAACCATAGGTTCACCCCCAGCCTTTAGGAACATCAGCAGGGATAATCACATATTGCCTGCAGCTTTTCCACTCCTTCAGACTTGGAAAATCTCCATCCTAACCTCTGTTAGGGTAGGTTGATTTGATTATTTAAAATTAAATCTGCCGCGTCCAATAGCTAAGTGTCCAATTAGGCGAATACCTTGTTTAACTAAAATAATTAAAATGTTTGAAAACTTTAAAAATCTATCAATAGATATCTACAAATACCAATTAAATAGATTAAAATCACAGCATAAAATATTATTCTCCTAAGTGCAAACAAATTAATTCAAAAACATTATGCATAATGTAAATTGTATTGAAAATGATTAGTCCTCCCTAAGAGAAATTTATATGACCCTCTATGTCACAATCCTTCCCCCAATACTTTTTCAGTGTATATGGGGAAGAACAATAATATGTCTTTTTTGGGTCTGAGATGTTGCCAGCACATTTTCCACTACATGTTCGCATCGTTTAATGGCTCTTGGCATCCTTCACAAAGTGCTTCATTTTTAGCCATCAATTGGCCCATGAGTCCCAGTTTTGTGTGCCCGATTCTTGGTCTTGTTAAATACAACTTCCACTTTTTTTTTCTCGGTTGGGGAATGGGATGCTAGTCCCTTTTTTTTAAAAAGGGAAAACTGGAAAAAAAACCGGGGCCCCCCCAAGGTTCCCTGAAAAGAAAACCACCTCCTTTAGTCTTTATAAAAAAAAAAAAAAAGGAAAGTGATTTTCCCGATGATTAGACGTTATTTATGAAGGGAAAACCTTATTATCATAATAAAATTTGGTAATTTTTATTTACACTAGAAATTGTAATAAATCGGTAAATTACGAAATTTATTTATCTATTGATTTTTGCATTTTCTGGGACATCCGCACTCTTTAGCAAGTGCGGTGACTAAATAGTCCGCCCTTTTTTTTTACGCCTCACATTTTGCAGGGTTTTTTTTTTTCCTCGAACATTTTAACAATTACCATCTACAAAAGCGAAAAATTTTGTCTTTCCACGTTTTCCCATACGGCCGTAAAACTTCAAAACATTGGCTTGATGCTAAAAAAAATCTGTCACACTTAAAACCCCTTTAAATTTTGGCATCTGTTCCATGTTTTTTTTCAGAGGAGTGTTAATTACCAGTGTCTTATGAGGGTTTTGAAACTTTTTTTTAAATTATTTCCTGCCCCTGACACCGTCACAAATTTTTAAAACACTCTCACCACACAACACGCACACATATAGATATTATCATCACATCATAAAGGGGGCAAACGCCGACGGGGGCGCAGGGCCGATCTCCCCCCTTCCCTTTTTCCAGCCACGAGGATCCCCGGGGGGTCTCCGGCGGCCCAGGCCCCATCTCTAAATTCCTCGCGACAGGTCTCATCGGCCCCCAAACCAGATCCCCGGGGTCGCCCCACAGGTCACCTCCACCCAGGGTTGTCTGCAGAGAGACAACCCTGTGCCCGGGTCGCCAAGAGCGCGAGCTAGGGGGCCCTATAGCCTAATTGGCGACCCTGGATTATCAAGTAAAGGTCCCATACCCAGTCCTCACGGTGTAACCGCTGGTTGGACACGAGTCCTGCAACTGTACCCCCTGATCCAGGAAAGGACTTGTTACAAAAGGTATCAAGGTGAGACTCCTGGACAGCGTCCAGGTTTCACTTCCATAGAGCAAAACTGGCAGTATCAAGGCCTTGAAGACACGCAGCTTGGTCCTTCTGCATAGGTACCAACATCTTCTTGTTGATTGAGTTCATGGCCAGACCAGTCCGTCTACTGACTTCTTGGTCTGACAGCCCAGAGATATAGACTACGCTACCAAGGTATGTAAAACTCTCTGTAACTTCAACGTCCTTGCTGCAAGCATGGATCAATTGAACAGGTTCCCAAACAGGCCCCCAAAGTCCTGAATCTTGGTTTTGGTCCAGGAGACCTCTAGGCCTGCATCAAGAGCCGCCACCAGTGATTCCAAGGACTCAGATAGGATAGCACATCGTCGGCAAAGTCAAGAACTGAGCCCTTGATATTGCCTAGTGTTGCTCCACACTGGCTTTGGCTAGTAGCTCTGCCCATTATCCAGTCCATACAGGTGTTGAAAACTGTTGGTGCAAGGACACCGCCTTGCCTCACCCCTGAATTAACAGGGAAGAAGTTTGATAGACCCCCACCACATTTACAGCACTTTCAGTACCAGTATAAAGGCTTGCTATTAGGCCAATAATTTGTGTTGGAATTCCCCTGATCTCAGGATCTCCCATAGCGATTCCCGATGCACCGAGTTAAATGCCTTCTTGAGGTCGATGTAGGTTGCAAGCAACCCACGACCAAACTCATGATGGCATTCCATAATTACTCGAAGCACTAGTATACGGTCTATTGTGGACTTGCCAAGGGTAAATCCATGACTGCTCCAGTCTCTGATGCCTCAGCAGGTAGTTTGCAGATCTGTTTCAGAAGAAAGTGGGCGAGAACCTTGCCTGATATGCTGAGCAGTGTAATGCCCACGGTAGTTGCTACAATCTCAATGATCCCTCTTTGCCCTTCCAGAGAGGGATCACACACGCCCCTCAGCAGGTCAGGGGGAATGGTACCAGACTGCCAGATTGCAGTCAGGACTGTATGCAGGCCCCGAGCCATAGGTTCACCCTCAACCTATAGCATTTCAAACAGGGATACCACATATGCCTGCAGCTTTCCGACTCTTCAGCTTGGAAATCGCCATCCTAACCTCACTGATGGGTGGGTCCAGCACAGGCACTGAGACATCGCTTGCATCCAAGCTAACTGTTTGGAGGGCCCTACCTGGTACAACTGTTCAAAATACTCAGCCCAACGTTCACAAACCCCAACATGATCTGAGTTGATCTGTCCATCCGCTGATTGGATTGCAGTCATCTGTGAGGAGGGCTTAGAGTTCAGTTTTCTCAGGGCTTGGTAGGCAGGGCGAAGGTCTTTACCAAGATTGATTGATTATTTAAAATTATCTGCCGCATCAACAGCTAAGGTCATTAGCGGCGAATACCTTTGGGTTAACTAGAAATTTTAAAAATGTTTAAAACTTTAAAATCTATCAATAAATATCTTACAAATAACAATAAATAATTAAAAATCAAAGCATAAATATTATCTCTAAGTGCATAAAATTATTGCATAAACATTATGCATAATCAAATTTTTTTGAAAATATTAGTCCTCCTAAGGAAAAATTAATAAGACCCTCTATGTCACAATCCTCCCCCAATCATTTTTCAGTGTATATGGGGGAGACAATACATACGTTTTTGGGTCTGAGAATGTTGCACATCTTTCCACTACAGTGCGATCGTTTAATGGCTCTTGGCATCCTTCACAAAGTGCTTCTTTTTTAGCCATCCTTGGCCCATGAGTCAGTCTTTTTGTGCCCGATTCTTAATCTTGTTAATCCCAACTTCCACTTTCGGTTGGGATGGATGCTAGTCCGCCCAACTGCCAAGGTCATCTCTAATGTCTCGCAGTTTTTTTTTCTGGAGGTATGCCTCTATTGTTCCCTCCGTTTATCACGAATAACTTCTGATGCTGGGTTTCCAGTTGGTGTGTGGGAGAGGAAAACGAGCATCACTGGGCTGAGCGGCAGCTGCTTTGGCCTTCCGATCAGCTCGCTCTTTCCCCACTGATCCCAAACATGCGTTGGACCCAAAAGTTATCTTTTACGTGTTGACATCAGTGCAAGCCAATCTTGAACCCCCCTCACTACTGGATGTGATGAGTTAAAGCTCTTGATTGCTTGCAAGGCACTACGAGAGTCAAAATATTTTCACAACAGAATGGTTCAAAAGATCTCTAGTCATCTTAACTGCTGAAAGGGATGGCATGTAACTCTGCAGTGAAGATCGAGGCCGCTAGAAAAAGACTGCCAGATGCAGTCTTCCTTCTGCTCACTGCTGCAAAACCCACGCCATTTTCAAACCATCTGAAAAATTGCATCTGATCCCCGGTATTTAAAAAATGTGCTAAAGAAATTTCTCTGGGACTTCTGCTTCGGATCTCCCCCCTTTCCCAATTCCGACTAAATCCAGCTCGACTTGATTAGTCCAAGGCGGAAATTGGGGAATTCCAACAGCCAGAACCTTAGAAGATTTAAATTAAGATCTTCCACAAGATTCCTCTTTCTCCTACCATAGGATCGGCTATCTTCAAGGGGTTTAAAAACCCAATCTGGATGTAGGAGATCCTGGAATCCTTTGTAGTCTCGTGTAGTAATCAGGTTCATGTATTCTCGGTGTAATGAAAGAGTGTGTTTTTCCACTCTCAGCATACAGGGACTCCACAGGGGAGACCTGAAAGCCCCAGTACGATTCTGAGAGCTTCATTATGAACGAGGGCCAACATCCGGAGAACGTGGGTTGCAGATGAAATAAACTTCACATCCCTAATCAAGCTTACTACGAAAAAGCGCTCGGTAAAGCCGTAGAAGCATTGTTCGGTCTGCACCCCAAGATAGATGTGAAAGAACCCGCAAAATACTAAGTGCTTTTGTAGCCCTTTTCTTTCAACTGTTTGATGTGAGGCACCCATGTAGCCTTGAGTCAAAAAATTTGACCCAAGTACTTCAACCCCTTGGACAAATTGCAGTGGGTTTGCTCCTAAATAGAGGGGAAAGGGTGGAATTTTTTCCTCGTTGTGGAAATGTATAGCCATGGTCTTGCTTTGGGGAAAATTTTAACCCATGATATGTTGTCCACTGTACAACCTGATTTTTTGCAGCCTGCATGTGTCCTTGCACATCCTGTAAGCTTCCTCCTGAGCAATACAGTGTAAAGTCATCCCACAAAACGATTACATGAGACAGAACTTGGAACACCTTTACAATGTCATTTATAGCAATGGCAAAAAGGGTCACACATAAGACACTCCCTTGTGGACCCCCTTTCCCGCTGATCTTCCGGTTAGAGAAACTGTTTTCCCACCCGAACTCTAAATTTCCTGTTAGCAAGGAAGCTTTTATAAAGGGGTGGGTAAGCCCTTTTAAAACCCAAATGTCATACAACTTCTAAATTCCCATGCTTCCAAGTTACCCTAAGCCTTTTCAAGGTCAAAGAAGACTGAAACATGTGACGTCGCGTGCGAAGGAATTCGTATAGCATTTTCCACCCTTACAAGTGCATCTGGGGTCGACCCAATTTTTTAAAAACCCATATTGATATGGTCGGCACTTTTTCCTTTTTCTACAGCCATGTCAACCTGATTTTCCATTTTCTCCATCAGCTTGCAATCAGGATGGGGGAAAATTGGTCTGTAATTTCCTGGTGGGGAAAGCACCTTCCAGGTTTGGGGACAGGAATGATTATAGACTCTTTCCATGTGGATGGCCTGTGCCCTCCCAAATATTCCTATTGAATAGGTCCAACAAGACTTCTGGGATCTCTTGGAAAGGAAATCATTTGGTAGGGAATATCGTCATTTCCGGGGCAGTCATTGGGCAGAGCTGAAAAAGCAGAGTCCATCTCCTTGCTCAAAAATGGAAAGTTGTATGGAAGTTCTGCTGCATCCTACTGAAGAACGACAGGGGGGGGGGGTCCTTTTCCTGTTGACCCCCTAGGTGGAGAATTGGGCAGTTAAGATGCTCCAAGGAGATCTCTGCCTGGATTTAGCTAGCTCATTCAACCTTTTTTATCTGTGAATTATGCCATAAAATCTTCAAAGCGGTGTACAGTATTGCTTTTTCCCAGCGATCTTACGCCCCTTTGCCCTACCCATGCAAAGGGGGGTCCCAGAGTTAATCAAGGAGACTTTTGTCTCCTGACGTCCTTGGCCTCCTTTAGCACCGCCTGGCCTTGGCTCGGATCTTTTGAAAAGGGATAAAGGGTTACATCACTGGGGCTTCCTTTTTCAACTCCCTTTAATGCAGCTTTCCTTTGCCGGCAGCTTGTTGGCTTTCATCAGCCCACCTGGTACCGAGGTTACGGTAATGCCCGCTATTTTGGGGGAAATGGTGCTTCTGCTGCAAGGTGAATTCGTGATGTAAAGTGATTAACACATCTTGAACACACTGGAATCATTCACAGACCCTGCAATACTGCAGTTGATCTAAAAAATTCCTCCGCATGTTCAAGTCGCCACTCTGCACCCCTTGGGGGGAATCCATTTCACCTCCCCCAAAAAGTTTTGGAAAAATGGTCGCTTCCATTAATCTTCCATAACCTCCCAACTGAAATTCATCTGTGATGGGTGAGAAATTTAAAAGGGTCTATATTGGGAAAATGCCCAGTTTGAATTTGGAAATGTGGGGGAGTGCCTGTTCAATAAAACTGCATCTACTCTTGAGCAAGGACCCCCAGGCCCTTCCTCGGGGGTTGCAAAAAGGTTCACCAGAGGTGATGCCGAATTGAAATCTCCCAAGAGTAAAAAGGGTGTGGCAACTCCCCAAGTAATCTTCCAATTTAAATTTATGTTGAATTAGTGGGGGAAGGTAAATAGATAAACAGTGAAAGGTCGTGTAAAGCCTATTCTCACAGCCTTCCCTGCAGTGTTTCTGCAGGTGGATGGCCGGAAAAAGGAATATCCGACGTACCATTACTGCTATCCTCCATAGGTCCATTGTCAAAAGTCCCATAAGGGGGCTTGATTTGGAATCCTCTCAGGAAAGGGGATGTTTTTCCCCGGGTCATAATCTTTTGTAGGTATCACAACTGGGTACATGAAGCTATCAGATTTGCAGTTCTTCCCCATTTTGTTTAATACCCTGACAGTTCCATTGGTTTAGGGTATCCAGTTTTTTTAAAAACTTTTTTTCAAAGGTGTTTGGGCGGGACCGTGGTAAAGGGTTCCCCACACCTTTGGGGCCGCCCCTTTCCAGGATCTTGGGGAGTTTTTTGAGGTTTGTTTCCCCTGGAATAGTTTCCCACAGGCTTCCTTTAGACAGGCTCGGTTTCTTTCCCTGGCAAAAAACGGCCTGACCCCTTTGCTTCGGGGGCATTCTGCCTAGCAGCAGAGGCCCCTGTGGATGTGGTAGCAGCTGGAGCTGTCACCGTGAGACCCCCGGGACCCCCTCCTTACGGCTCCAAAGCCCCCACCTTAGAAATGAGTCCTGTGAAAAGACTCAGGATTCCTTTTCCCGGGCAAAGGAAAACCCGAGCCTTTGCTTCAAGGGCATTTTGCCTAGGGAGCGGAGGCCCCCTTGGATATGGTGGAGATGGGCTGTCACCATTGGGCCTCTGGAGCCTCACTGATGGCTCCAAAACCTTACTTTTGGGGGAGGATCTCTTCAATGACCCCCCTTTTTACTTTATTTCGGTGGAATTCACCAAGCAGTTTCGCAATTGGGGGGGAGGTTTTTGAAAAGGGGGCAGAGTGTGTGGGTAAAGAAGCTTGGAGGGCAAGGGGTTTGGTGGGAAAGGGGATCCAGAACCCAAGCAAAGGATTTTCCCGGCTGTGCAAAAGCACCGGACACGTCGCTTTGCCCCTGGAAAAAATTTTCTCCTTGTCCTTTTTATCAAAATTCTTTTTCAAATTTGTACCTTTACACTGCTTTGAAGAAACTTCAAAGCTTCTTTGCAGTGGTAACAGCATATTGGGGCCCGGACAGTTGTCATCTCTTTGATGACCCGTCGTACCCCCTTTCCACTATTCTTAGTTTTCCATTTTCCTTAAAAAGGCAAGAGTTGGCTCCATGCCCTAACCTTGGCATTGAACACCGCATAGGGGTTTGGCCTATGTCTTTACCTTTAGGTGGTCCATGCCAACTTAACTGATTCTGGAAGGACAACGTATTAAAAATTAGAAGGAGATGGTGTAGCTGTTAAAACCGTCAACTTTTTTTAAAAAATTTTTTTTGCCACTACTTAAATTCTTCGTTTCCCCTAAAATTTCTCCTCAAATACCTCATCAGGTCTTGGGAAAAACAATTCCCCTTTCCCCGGATTGAGGGTTTTGTGAGAGAAATAAAAATTTAGCCCCAGGAAACGCATATCGCACGCAGACGGTCACTTCGCTGGTGCGAAAACCCCAACATTAGGCTACCATCCGCTGTGGGGGGATGCGAGGGTCACGCTGACATACTTCGACAATTTTTTGATGTACTTCGAAAAAATAGATCCATGATTGATACCCTTCAATGGTCTTCACTACTTGGGACTTACTAAGAAATGTTTTCATATTTACCAGGGAGATTTCCCTTTGTGGATTTGGGGGGCTTTTCCCCTTCTCACGTTTGGGAGCCCAAAACCCTTAGATTCCCATTCTTGCCCTTTGAAGCTGGAAAAGGGTTTCCAAAATGCAATACGTGATGTTCCAGAGGGAAAAGGTCGGGGATTGCGTAGGGCGTCAGGGAGAGAGCAGATCTTTGTAAATTTGTAGTACTCATACAAAAATTGGGAAATTTTCATTTCCTCACCCCCCACTTCCATGGGGTCCAACGAGGGGAGCTATAGTTGGGGGTCAAAATTCCTAACAGCCACAGGGGAATGAGGGAAAAATATGCAGCCACTTTGCAGCCTGATGGGGTCGCGGGACCCCATGCGCTACCCCTAAATAGTACCTGCTTGCCTAGCCTATTTTGACCCGCCCATTGATTACCGGGGCCTTTATCAACCACCCCTCTAACCAAAAAAAAAGACCAAAGAGGTGTGTTTCTACTGCAGGGGGCAATGTGAGCACGCTCAACCCCAGGACCCCTGTCCCTGGGAATATGGGTGCCAGCAGACAAAGACCGTGGGGGAGATCCCCTGGGCCCAAAATGGAAGAACCAGGGGTGGGTGCACCATCCCCCCCTCATAGGGCCCTTTGGGGCCCAGGAAGCCATTTTGTCTCATCCCCCACTGGTGACCCCCTCGTATGGGTAGCCCTCTGGGCCCGGGTCACCAGATCTTGGGACCTCAAGCCCCCCACCGCGGCAAGGCGGGTTCCATTAAGGGGGGGGGGCTTTACAAAAAATGCCTTGAAACCCACTCAGCAAAATTTCCCGAGAACTTTCCTTGTCCCTTCTCAGCAGTTTCCACCCTACACACCATGGAACGATGAAAAACTTGACCCCTTCAGCCAGCCTTGCAACACGCTTCATTGGCCTCTAATGTCTCCAGGGAGATGGAATTCTGCCTTGCCCTTGGGCGTATGCCAATGGACTCCTGAGCTGCTTCAAGTGTTATGCACTTGAAGAGCTCCCAGTAACTGGGTCCGTCAGGTTGTCGAGTTTTGTGAATTGGTCAGAGACTGCCATGGTGAACCCACGGGCTGTCCAGGTGAAACCCCCTTAGGGTGGCCACTGGAGGGACGGGAAGTTTTGAACTGGACCCGCAGGGTAGCCACAACCAGCCCATGGTCAGTGCCAAAGAGCTCGGTACTCCAGTAAACCCTGCATTTCTGAAGGATCCTGGTTTGAAATCTGAAAGTGGTGTGGGTTTTGCAGCAGTGAGCAGAAGGAAGACTGCATCTGGCAGTCTTTCTCTATCAGCCTCGATCTTCACTGCAGAGTTACATGCCAGCCTTGCAGCAGTTTAAATTGACTAGATATCTTATAAACCATTCTATTGTAATATATGGTGACTCTTGTATTGCTTGCAAGCAATCAAGAGCTTAAACTCATCACATCTAGTAGTGAGGGAGGTTCAAGATTGGCTTGCAATGTAAAAAGATAACACTATGTTGTGTGCCAGCATATGTTGGTATAAGTGGGAATGAGCGAACTGATCAGAAGGCCAAGGCAGCTGCCTCTCATCCCTGTGATGCTCGTTTTCCTCTCCCACACACCGACCTGAAACCCAGCATTAGTTGTCGTCGCAATAAATGGAAGGGATAATGGAGTCATACCTCTAGAAACAAACTGCGAGAGATTAGAGATGACCTTGGCAGTTTGGTGACCAGCATCCATCCCAACCAAAAAATAGAAGTTGTATTAACAAGACTAAGAATCAGGGACACAAGACTGACTTACGTGCCAATGATGGCTAAAGTGAAGCACTTTGTGAGGGATGTCAAGAGCCATGAACGGTCGCACATGTAGTGGAAAGATGTGCAACATTCTCAGACCAAAGATGTATATACTCGTCTCAACCATATACACTGAAAAATATATTGGGGAAGGATTGTGACATAGAGGGTCTTATTAATTTCCTTAGGGCGAATAAAATTTTCAATGAAATTTAATTATGCATAATATTTATTCAATAATCGTATGCTTTTATTTTTAATATATTTATTGATAAATTTTTAAAGTTTTAAATATTTTAATATTTCTATCTACAAGGTATTCCCGGCC
>NC_051394.1:29316577-29329870 GCF_015228065.2 Penaeus monodon
AGGACAAAAGAGGGGTTTCCCCGTTGTGGCGGGGGGCTGCAGGGCGAGCGTGCAGCACGTAACCTCCAGGATCCTTTTCCCGGGAATACGGGATGCCACGCAGGGCAAACAACATGGGAAGTTCCCCGGCCAAGATGGAAATGAACCAGGGGGGTACACCATCCCCTCCATGGGCCCTTGGGTGCCCCAGGAAGCCATTTGCTCATCCCTCAATGGGCCCCCTCCAGTAGGTCCCTCTGGTCCGGCTCACCATAATTGGGCCCTCAAGCCCCCCCCCGGGGAAAGGGCGGCTTCCGTTAGTGGGGGGGAGTAATAGTGAGGGGTATATTGAGTAGACTCCCCTCCAAATAGGTCTTGGAGCCAAACATTTAAGGTCCGAGGTCTCAACGGTGACAGCCCCAGTGCCACCACACCAGAGGGGCCCTGTGCTAGGCAGAATGCCCCGAAGTAAAGGCTCAGGCACCCCCTTTCCCCGGAAAAGGAATCCTGAGCTGTGAAAAAAGATCAGCTGCCAAAACATCCACAGGGCCTCCGTGAACAGAATGCCTGAAAAAAGGCTCAGGTCGTCTTTGCCCAGGCAAAGAAACCCGAACGGTCCAAGGGAAACCGGGGAAACTAGTTCAAGGGTAAACAACCTTTAAAAGTACTCCCAGGACAGGGAAAAGGGACCCCTAAAAGGGGGGGCAAACCTGCCCAAAGGGTGCCCCAAACATTATGAAAAAAAAAAATTTAAAAAGAACTGGATACCCAACCAATGAAACGCAGGGAATTCATGCAAAAGGGGAAGAATGCAATATCTGTAGTTTCAATAACCATTTTTGTGTATGTCTAAAAAGAGTTTTTGCCCAGGAAAAATCACCCGATTTCCCTGAGAGGTTCCAAATTTCAAGCCGTTATGGATTTTTGACAAGGGACCTCAGGGGAGTAGCAGTCATGGTACGTCAGGAATTTCTTTCCAGGCCATACCTGCAGAAACACTGCAGGTGAGCTGAAAGAATAGGCGACACGACCTTACACTTTGCTTTAATCTACCTTCCCCCACAAAATCTCAACAAAAAGTTTTGAAGATCTATTTGAGCAGTTGCCAATCCATTTTACTCTTGGGAGTTTTCAATGGTCGGTATCACTCTGGGGACATTTTGTGAAACCCCTCGGGGAAGGGGCCTTTGGACCCCCTTGTTCTTAAAGTAGATGAGTTTTTTTTGAACAGTGACACCCCACACTTTTCCCAAATTTTCAAAGGGGACTTTCCCCAATTAGCCCATCAATTGTCTCCCCCGATTCACAGATGAATTTACTTGGCAGGTTATGGAAGACTTACAGGGAAAGCGCCCTTTCCAAATACTTTGGAGGTGAATGATTTTCCCAAACCAATGGAGTGCAGAGATGGGACTGACCGGGACGGGGATTTTTAGATCAATGCAGTATTGCATGGATTGGAATGATTTTCAGTGGTTCAAGATGTGGTAATCATTTACATCACAAATTCCCCTTGCAGCAGAAGCACCCTTTCCAAAAAATAGCGGGCAATACCGTCGACCTCAGTACAATGGTGGTCTAATGAATGCCAACACTGTCAGACAAGAAAAGTGCATTAAGGCTTTTAAAAACAAGCCCCAGTGATGTAACCATGCCATTACAAAAAGCCGAGCCGGCCCCGGCGAGTGCTAAAGGGGGCCAGACGGAGTAGGAACAGTAGTTCCATGATTAACTCGGGGGCCCCTTTTTAGCATGGGTAGGGACAAGGTGCGAAAGATCGCTGGAAAGACACATCCCCTGTTTTGAAGATTGATGGCATAATCATCACAGTAAAAAAGTTTTGAAGAGCTAGTAAACCCAGGCAGAGATTCCTCTGGAGCATCTTCCATGCCCGTTTCTCCACTCTTGGGGCGAACAGGAACGACACCCAGTGTCGTTTTTCAGTAGGATGCAGCAGAACTCCATAAACTTCCCATTTTGCGAGGAAGGGATTTGTTTTGCAGCTCTGCTGTAAGATCCCCAGGAAGTGAGATTTTCCATCAAATAAATATCTCATTCCAGAGAGCCCCAGAAGTTTTTTGGACCTATAATGATAATGGGAGGGAAAGTCCCACCCCACAGGAAAGAGTCTAAATCTTTCCCTTCCCCAAAACCTTGCAAGGTGCTTCCACACCGGAAAATTAAAGCCCAAATTTCCTCCCCAAGCTCTGCAAGCGAGGGAAAAGGTAAATTTAGGTTGACAGGGCTAGAAGGGGAAAACGTGCTGACCCCAATCAAATGGGTTTAGAAGTTTGAGATCGACCAAAAAGCACTTGAAAGGAGGAAACTGATACAAAATTCCTCGCCAGCGAGTCACATGTTCAGTCTTTTTTGACTTATGATATACTTGGAAGCATGGCATATCAAAAAGTTGTTTGAATTGGTTTTAAAGAGGAGCTTTCCCTATTTATACAAAATTCATGCAAATAGGAAATTTAGAGTTCGGGGGGGAAACAGCTTCCAAACCCCTGGAAGATCAGTGGAAGGGGTTCCACAAGGGAGTGTTTTAAAGGTGACCCGTTTCCCTTTGCTATAAATGACATTGAAAAGGGTTTGTTCAAGTGTTTCTCAAATCTGTATGGGGATGACTTTACACTGTAGTCAGGGGGAAGTTTAACAGAGTGAAGGGGACAATGCAGGTGAATAAATCAGGTTGTAAGAGAAACATATCATGGGTTAAAATTTTTCCCCCAAGCAAGACCGGGGCATGCATTCCAAAATGGGGAAAAATTTCCATCCTTCCCTTATTTAGGAGCAAACACACTGAAATTTTGGAAGAGGTGAAGACTGGGTCTAATTTTTGATCAAGGTCATGGGGCCTCAACAAACAGTGAAGTAAAGGCTACAAAAGCACTTAGTTTTTTTCGGGTTTTTTCACTCTATCGGGGGCAGCCGAAACGTTTTTCCGGCTTCCCAGGCTTTTTTGTGAAGTTTGATTAGGGATGTGAAGCTTATTCATGGAACCCCCCACTGTTTACGGATTTTAGACTTGGTCATAATGAAGCTCTCAAAATCTGTACTGGGTTTTCAGGTTTTCCCCCTGTGGAGTCCTTATGATGAGAGTGGAAAACCCCCTCTTTAATTACCCCGGGATAAGAACCTGATTATACGGGGGATACAAAGGATTCCGGGATTTACATCCAGAGGGTTTTTAAACCCCCTTGAGGATACCCGATCCTTGTGGGAGAAAAGAATTTTGTGGAAGATTTAAAATTAAATCCTCAAAGTTTGGCTTTTGGAACCCCCCAATTTTCCCGCCTGGACTAATTCAAGAAAGCGGTTTTAGTCGGAATGGGAAAGGGGAGAGATCCGAAGCAGAAGCAGAGAGAAATTTTTCAGCACATTTTTAAATACGGGGACAGAACAATTTAACAGAGGTTCGAAAACGAAAAGGGGGTAGGTTTTTTCAGCAGTGAGCAGAAGGAAGACTGCATTGGCAGTCTTTCTCAAGCAGCTCGATCTCACTGCAGAGTTAATGCCATCCTTACAGCATGAAGGTGACTAGAGATCTTACGAACCCTTCTGTTTGATATATTTGACTTGTAGGCCTTGCAAGCAATCAAGAGCTTTAAAATCATCAATCAGTAGTGAGGGAGGTTTCCCGATTGGGTGCACTGAGTCAACACGTAAAAAGAAACTCTGTTTTAGCCAGCGATGTTTGGACAGTGGAATGAGCGAGCTGAGCAGAAGGCCCAAAGGGAGTGCCATTCAGCCTTGTGATGCTTTTTTTCCCTCCACACACCCACCGAAACCCGCAAGAAGTGTCTTTGATAAATGGAGGAAAAAGGGGGCATATCCAGAAAAAATGGAGCTTAGAGATGACCTTGGCAGTTTGGGGGACAGACCCTCCCAACGAAAAGTGGAATTGTATTAACAAGACCCAAAAATCGGGGACAAAAAATGATCTGGGCCCAAGATGGCTAAAAATGAACCTTGTGAAGGATCCAGAGCCATTAACGATCGCCATGTAGGGGAAAAATGGAAAAATTTCAGACCCAAAAAGTATTATTGTCTCCCCCATATACACGAAAAAGTATTGGGGGAAGATTTTGACAAGAGGGTCATATTAATTTCCTTAGGGAATAATATTTTTAAAAAATTTAAATTTTGCATAAATTTTTGCAAAATTTTTTGCACTTTGAGAAATAAATTTTTTGCTTTGATTTTTAACATTTATTGTTTTTTTAAGTATCTATTTATAGATTTTTAAAGTTTAAAAATTTTAATTTTCTAGTTAAAAGGTATTCGCCCCTAATGACTTTAGTATTTTCGCGGCAGATAATTTTAAATAATCAACAATCCCACCCCAACGAGGTTAGGAGGCGTTTCCAAGCTAAGAGTGGGAAAACTGCAGGCATATGTGATATCCCGTGTTTTTAAAGGCTGGGGGTGAACCTATGGTTTGGGGTCTGATACAGTCCTGACTGCCCTTTGGCAGTCTGGTACCATTCCCCCCGACCCGCTGAGGAGGTGGGCATCCATTCTAGAAAGGGGGAAAAGGGATAGTTGGGATTTTAGCAAAACCGCGCATACAATGTCAGCATAGGGGAAGGTTTCGCCCCCAAATTTTTCTGAAAAAGGATCCACAACACCCAGGGATTTAGAGACCCGGGGCATCGGATTTTTTCTTGGCAAGTCCAAAAGACGTATACTAGCGCTTCGTGTAATTTTGAACGCCGGGGGAGTTGGGTGCAACTACCGACCTTAAGAAGGATTTGATCGGGGCATCGGGAACCGTATGGGAGACCTGAGATTCAGGGAATTCGACACAGATTATTTGGGCCCATAGAAGCCTTTTTACTGGTACTGAAGTGCTGTAAAATGGGGTGGGGTTGTCGAACTTTTTCCTGTTTAATTTTGGGGAGGCAACCTTTTTAAACCTGTAGGATTTGGGAAAAGGGGAGAACTACTAGCCCAATCATGTGGAGCAACAAGGCAAATCAAGGTATCTGACCCTTTACTTTTGGGTGATGTTGCTATCCTATCTGAGTCCTTGGAGTCACGTTGGGAGCTCTGATGCATTTTGCAAGGGCGAAACCCCAGGGCTAGAGGTTCCTGGACAAAAAACCCAAAATTAGGACTTTTTGGGCCTGTTAGAGGAACCATTCGGGCGATCCCTGTTGCGGGAGGACGTTAAAAGTTACAGAGAGTGTTAATACCTTTGGGAGCGAGTTATATCTCTGGACTGTCAGACCCAAAAAGTCAAAGACGGATTGGTCTGGCAAAGGGGCCCTGAACCGATAACAAGAGATTTGGGAATCGGTACCTATGCAGAAGGACCAAGTGCCGTTTCAAGGCCCGATTTGCCAGTTTTGTCATGGAAACGAAACCTGGAGCTATCCCGTTTCTTGGAGTCTCGTCTTTATTTCCTTTTTAACAACCCTTTTCCGGGTCATGGGGTCAGTTGCAGGACCCAAAGGTTTTCCCAAACCCGGGGACACCCGGGGACCGGCATGGGGCCGTTATTGATAATCCGGGGTCTCAACTAGGGTATATGGGCATAGCCGTTCCCCGTGGACGCCCTGCCCCCCGGTTTTCTCTCTGCGAGACAACCGGATGGAGGAGGCCTGTGGGACGACCCTGGAGATCTTGGCTGGGCAGCTCGACGGGGGCCTGCGCGAAAAATTTGAAATGGGCCGTGGGCCGCCTGGGACTCGCCTCGAGGGATCCTCGTGGGGGGAGCAAAAGGGTGGATGCGGCCCTGCGCCCCCGTCGGCGTCAGCCCCCTTGATGATAATGTCAAAAGTATATATTTCAATAGATTTACTTTGGGACTTTTTATTTTTATCTTTATTATGAATAGACACTGTTATTCTTATTATCATTATTTCTATCATCCCTCACATCATTATTATAATCATTATCATTATTAAAATTATTATCATCATTATTATGATTATTATTTTATATTTCCCCTATATGATTTTTTTAGTAATTTTTCTAATAGTAAAAATTAAAAAAAAAACAACAAAAAAATAACAACAACAAAAATGAAAGTTTTAATTTTTATCATTATCATTCTTTTTATAATTTTTGCTTCAAAATATATATTTTTGGAAAAGTTAATAGTAGAAATAAAAATAATTTAATTATAAAAATAATTTTAATAACAAAAAAAACCCTTTTTTTTTTATAATTATCATTAACTGTATTTAATTTTCAATATTTTTTTTTTTTTCAATGATACAATACAAATATAATAATAACAATTATGATAACGAATATAATAATTATTACTACAGTATTTTCATTAGTATCGTCATAATTATTATTTTTTTTTCGCAATTATATATAAAAAAAAAATTTATCAATGTTATGAATTTTGTATAGTTTACGCACACACACACACACACACACACACACACACACACACCAACACACAACACACCCCAACACACACACACACCACACAAAACAAAAAATATACTAAAATATATATATATACTAAAATATATATAAATATATATATATATATATATATATATATATATATATATTTTAATATATATAAATAATATATATATAATATAATATAATATATATATATAAAATTAATATAATAATATATATTATATATATATAAATATTATATATATATATTTTATTTATATATATATATATATATATTATATAATAATTATAATATATATTATAAAAATATATATTATATTATATAAAATATTAATATTATATTAAAATTTAGTAATATGGGGTTGTGGTGGGGGTTTTGTGTGTGGGTGTTGTGTGTGGTGTGTGGTGGGTGTTGTTTTGTTGGTGGTGTGTGTGTGCGTATACATATAAAACTTTGCAAAAAACATTGATAATATTTTTTATAAATAATTAAAAAAAATATAATAAGATGACGATACTAATGAAAATATGATAAAAAATTTTTATGATATTTTATCATAATTGTTTTTATTATATTTTATTTATCATTGAAAAAAAAAAAAAAATATTGAAATGAAATACGTAAAATGATAATATGAGTAAAAAAAAAAAAATGTGATTTTGTTTTTATAATTTTATTATAATTAATATTTTTATTTTTACTATTAACAGATTCCCAAAATATTTATATGGAAGCAATTTAATTTATAATAAGAAGGATAATGAAAAAATTAAATTTCAATTTGTTGTTGTTATTTTTATTGTTGTTTTTTTTTCATTTTTGTTCTTTTTTAGAAAAATTACTAGAAAAAAAATATAGCGGAAATGAGTAAAAATAATAATAAAATAAGATGATAATAATTTTAATAATGATAATGATTATAAAAAATGAGTGAGGGATGATAGAAATAATGATAATAAGAATAACAGTGTCTATTCATAATAAAGATAAAAATAAAAAGTCCCAAAGTAAATCTATTGAAATATATACTTTTGACATTATCATCAAGGGGCTGACCCGCGGGGGGCTGGCCGATCCACCTTTGCCCCCCGCCACAGGATCCCCCCAGGCGAGTCGCCCGGCAGGCCAGGCCCATTTCTAATTCTTGCGACAGTCTGTCGGCTGCCCAAGCCAAAATCTCCAGGGTCGTCCCACAGGCCTCCTCAACCAGGGTTGTCTCGCAGAGGACAAAACCTGAGGGCGGGTGTCCACAGGAGACGAGCTAGGTGCCCCAAAACCTGAGTAGAGATCCCGGGTTTTTGCAAGTAAAGGCCCTGCCGGGTTCACGGTGTAAAACCGCGGTGGAACTTGGTTTCCCGCCAACTGTACCCCATGATCCCGGGAAAAGGGGCTTTTTCAAAAGGTCAAGACCCCTCCAAGACACGGCAATCAGGTTTCGTCCCATAGAGCAAAACTGGCAGAATCAAGGTTGAAGAAGGCAGTGGCCTTCTGCATAGGTACCGATTCCCCCAAATGCTCTTGTTGATCGAGTTCAGGGTCCTGTTCCCAGACCAATCGTCTTTTGATTCTGGTCTGAACAGTCCAGAGATATGAACTAGGGACCAAGGAGTAACACTTTTGTAACTTAACGCCCTCCCCGCAAAAGGGATCGACCAAAGGGTTTCTCAACGGGGCCCCAAAAGTCCTGAATTTTGGGTTTTGGTCCAGGAGACTTGGGCCCCTGGGGTTTTCGCCCATTGCTAAATGCATCAAGAGCTACCAACAGTGACTCCAAGGACCAGATAGGATAGCACATCACAGCAAAGTCAAGGTCAGATCCCAAATTTTTGCCTAGTGTTGCTCCACACGACTTCGGTAGTAGTTCTCCCCTTTATCCAACCCATAAGGTGTTAAAAAGGTTTTGCCTACCCCTAAATTAACGGGAAAAAGGTTCGACAGACCCCCCACACTTTACAGCATTTTCATCCCAGATAAAGGCTTGCATTGGGCCCCAATAATCTGTGTGGAAACCCCGAATCTCAGGATTCCCATAGGGGTTTCCCGATGCACCAGTCAAAGGCCTTTTAAAGGGGTATGTAGGTTGCAGCCAACTCACTAGGGGTTTCCACAATTACACGAAGCGCAGTATAGGCTTTTGTGGATTGCAAGAATAAATCCGATGCTCCGGTTCTGATGCCAGTAGGGTTTTGGGACCCGTTTCAGAAGAAGGGGGCGAAAACCCTTGCCCAGTATGCTGGCATGTAAGCAGCGGTAGTTGCTACAACCCCCAACATCCCTTTTCCTCCTTCTAGAGATGGATGCCCACGCCCTCAGGGGTAGGGGAATGGACCAGACTGCCAAATGGCAGTCAGGACTGTATGAGCCCCCAAACCAAGGTTCACCCCACCCTTTAGGAAATCAGCAGGGATATCACATATGCCTGCAGTTTTCCCCACTTTCAGCTTGGAAATCCCCATCCAAACCCTCTGTTAGGTAGGTTTGTTGATTATTTAAAATTATCTGCCGCGTCAAAGAAAGGTCTTTAGGGCGAATACTTGTTAATAGAAATATTAAAATGTTTAAAACAAAAAAAATTATCAAAGATTTACAAATAACAAAAAATAGATAAAATCAAACATAAATTTTATTCTTAAGGCATAAAATTATTGAAAAAAAATTATGCATAATTAAATTTTTTTGAAAAATTAGCTCCCAAGGAAATTAAATTGACCCTCTTGTCACAATCTCCCCATACATTTTTCAGGTTAGGGGGAGACAAGAAAAGTTTTTGGTCTGAGAATGTTGCAAATCTTTCCATACATGGCGATCGTTAATGGCTTTGGCATCCTTCAAAAAAGTGTTTCTTTTTTAGCCTCATTGGCCCATGAGTAGTTTGTGTCCCCCGATTTTGGTTTTTTAATACAATTCCACTTTTCGGTTGGGAGGAGCTAGTCGCCCAACCCCAAGGTCATCTCAAAGTTAAAAGTTTTTTCTGGAGGATGCTCCATTGTTCCCTCCATTTACCGAAGAAACTTCGATGCGGGGTTTTCAGGTGGGGTGGTGGGAGGGGGAAAACAAGATCACAGGCAAAGGAGCCCCTTTGGCCTTCTGCTCAGCTCGCTCATTCCCAGATCCAACAGCGCTGGCAACAAATAGATTTATTTTTTTTACGTGTTGAATCAGTGAAGCCAATCGGGAAACCTCCCCACTACGGTGTGATGAGTTTAAGCTTTTGATTGCTTGCAAGGCACTACGAGAGTACAATATATCAAAACAAAAGGGTTCGTAAGATCTTAGTCACCTTAAATGCTGTAAGGATGGCATGAAAACTCGCAGTGAAGATCGGGCTGCTTGAGAAGACTCCCAGATGCAGTCTTCCTTCGCCACTGCTGCAAAACTACGCCTTTTTCAGATTTCGAACATCTGAAAAAATGATCTGATCCCCGGATTAGAAAATGTGCTAAAGAAATTTTCTTTTGACTTCTGCTCGGATTTTCCCCCTTTCCCCAATTCCGATAAATCCAGTTGACTGAATTAGTTCCAAGGGGGGAAAATTTGGGGAATTAAAAACAGCCAAAACCCTTTAGAGAGTTTTTAATTAAGATTTCCCAAAAAATTTCCTTATTCTCTCCCATGGACGGCCCCACAAGGGGGTTGAAAACCAATCGGATGTAGGAGATCCGGAACCCTAGTAGTCCCATGTGAAATCGGTTCATGTGTCCGGTGTAATGAAAGAGGGGGTTTCTCCACCTCTTTTTTTTTACAGGGATCAACAGGTGAAGCCCTGAAAGCCCAGTACAGATTCTGGAGTTATTATGAACAAGTCTAAACCCTTTAGAAACAGTGGATTTCCCAGAGAATAAGCTTCACATCCAAAATAAAACTTACTCAAATAAGCGCTCGGTAAAGCCGCAGAAGCTTTTGGCGGTCTGCACCCCAAAAGAGTGAAAGAACCCAAAATACTAAGTGTTTGAGCCTTTACATTCAACGTTTGAGTGAGGCACCCATGAAGCCTTATTTTCAAAAATTAGACCAGACTTCCCCTCTTCGACAAATGCAGTCGTTTGTCCAAATAGAGGGGAAGGGTGGGAATTTTCAATTTGTGGAAAGCATAGAGGTCTTGCTTTGGGGGAAAAATTTGAACCCCTGATTGGGCTACTGTACAACCTGATTATTGCAGCCTGCATGTGTCCTTGCACATCCGTAAGTCCTCCTGAGCGTACAGTGTAAAAATCATCCAAAATAAAATTACAGAGACAGCACTTGGAACAACCTTTAAATGCATTTATAGCAAGGAAAAAAAGGGTAAAACTTAAGACACTCCCTTGTGGAACCCCTTTCCGTGATTTTCAGGTTAGAGAAGTGTTCACCCGAACTCAAATTTCCTTATTGCAAAGAAGTTTTTTATGAAGAAAGGGAAGCTCTTTAAACCAATGTAAAACAACTTTTGAGATGCCATGCTTCCAAGTAGTATCATAAGGGCAAAAAAGACGTAACATGGACGTCGCTGTGCGAAGGAATTCGTATAGCAGTTTTTTTTCCTCCTTACAAGGCATTTTTGGCGATTCAAACTTTAAACCCCTTTGATGGAGTAGCACGTTTCCTTTTCTAGCAGCCATGTCAACCGAAGTTTACCATTTTCTCCATCGCGCAGAGCATTTGGGGAGGGAAAATTTGGGCTGTAATTTTTCCCGGGTGGAAGCACCTTTCAAGGGTTTTGGGAAAAGGGAAAATTAAGATCTTCCATGTGGATGGGACTGTACCCCCCTATATTTTATTTAATAGGTCCACAAGAACTTTTGGGAGCTTCTGGGAAGTGAGAATCATTTTGTTGGAAATCGACTTCCCGGGGCAGTTTTCAGCAGAGCTGCAAAGCAGAGCATCTCCTTTCGCAAAAAAAGGGAAGTTTTATAAGTTCTGCCGAGTCCTAGAAGAACGACACTGGGTGTCGCCGTTCAGCCGAAAAAGTGGAGAACGGCAGTGTAAGAGCTCCAGAGGAGATCTTGCCCTGGATTAGCTAGTCATTGCTATCTTTTTATTTTTGAGATTATGCCATCAATCTTCAAAGCAGGTGATGTGATTTTCCAGCGATTTACGACCCTTTTCCCCTACCCCTGCTAAGGGGGGCCCCCCGAGTTTAAACATGGAGACATACTGTCTCCATGACGTCCGTTGGCTCCTTTTGAAATGCCCGGCCTTTGGGTCGGGGGCTTTTGTAATGGATCATGGTTTCACACTGGGGCGTTGTTTTAAATGCTTAATGCAGCTTTCTTGCTCTGAAGCTTGGTTGGCATTCATTTTGACCACCTTGTACTGGAGGTCGCGGTATTGCCCGACTTTTTTGGGGAAGGAGCTTCTGCTGCAAGGTGAATTCGTGATGAAAGTGATTTCCCGCATCTTTAACACACTGAAAATCATTTACAGACCATGCAATACTGCAGTGATCTAAAAGATTCCCGTCCGAGGGAAGTCGCCATTTCACTCCATGGCTGGAATATCCCCACCCAAAAGTATTGGAAAAAGGTGCTTCCCTGTAAGTTTCCATAACCCGCCAAGTGAAATTTTATCTGTGAATCGGGGGACAATTGAAGGGCTATATTGGAAAGTCCCCGTTTAAATGGGGAAAGTGTGGGAGTGCAGTTTAAAAAAGCATCACTCTTTAAAAAACAAGGACTCCCAAGGCCCTCCCGAGGGTTTTCACAAAGGTTCCCCAGAGGTGATACGACATTTAAAAATTTCCAAAAGTAGAAATGGGTGTGGCAACGCTCAAGTAGATTTCCCAAACATTTAGTTTAGATTATGGGAGGAAGGTAGATAGATGCAACAGGTTTAAGGTCGTGTAAGCCATTCTTCAGCCTTCACCGCAGTGTTTCTGCAGGTGGATGGCCTGGAAGGAATATCCTGACTACCAAGACTTACCCTCCATGAGGTCCATTGTCAAAAGTCCCATAAGGGCTTGAATTTGGGAAACCCTTTAGGAAAACGGTGATTTTTTGGTCAAAATCTTTGTAGACATACCAAAAATGGGTTAAAGAAGCTATAGATATTTCATTCTTCCCCTTTTTCATGAATTCCCTGACAGTTCATTTGGGTTAGGGTATCCAGTCTTATATTTTTTTTTCAAAGGGTTTGGGGCACCCGTGGTCAAGGTTTTCCTCACACCTTTAGGCGTCCCTTTCCCTGATCCTGGGGGTACCTTTTTTAAAGGTTTTTTTACCTGGGAAAGTTTTCCCCAGGTTTCTTTTACGGTTCAGGATTCTTTGCCTGGGGAAAAAAAGCAGACCGAGCCTTTTTTTCAGGGGATTTTTTTAGCAGCGGAGGCCACTGGGATGTTGGGCAGCTGGAGTCTTTGCACAGGTAGGATTTCCCTTTTCCCGGGCAAAGGGCGTGCCTGAGCCTTTATTTTGGGCATTCTGCCTAGCAGCAGAGCCCTCTGGATGTGGTGGCACCTGGAGCTGTCACCGTTGAGGCCCTTTGGGGCCTTAAATGTTGGGCCCCAAAAACTTACTTTGGAGGAGGAGTTACTCAATATACCCCAATATTATCCCCCCCCCAAAGGAAGCGCCTTGCCCCGGGGGGGGGGGTTGAGGTCCCAATGATATGGGAGCCGGACCAGAGGGATAACAACGGAGGGGTCACCCTTGGGGGTGAGACAAAATGGCTTTCCGGTGCACCCAAGGCCTATGAGAGGGGAGGTGTACCACCCCCGGTATTCCCTCTTTGGGCCCGGGGGAAAATTCCCCCGTGTGTTTTCCCCTGGTGGATCCCCTATACCAGGAGAAAGGAGTCCTGAGGTGAGCGATGCTGCACGCTGCGCCCTGCAGCGCAACACACCCTTTTGTCCTTTTTTTCTGGTTAGACGGGTGGCTTTATCAAGGCCCGGTCAAGTCAAACGGTGGTCAAATATGGTAGGGTCAAGCAGGCACATTCAGTCGGTGGCATAG
>NC_051394.1:29329970-29335430 GCF_015228065.2 Penaeus monodon
GGGGGGGATGCGAGGACATTTTTGACATACTTCAACAATTTTTCGATGTACTTCGAAAATATCAAGGTCCATGATTGATACACCATCAATGGTCTTCACTGCTAGGTACTTACTATATGAAATATTTTCATATTTACCAGGTAAGATTTCCTTAGTGGATTGAGGAGGACTTTTCCCCTTCTTACCTGGTTTGGGAGCTCGGGAACCATTACAATTCCCATTTTTGCCCTTTGGAAGCTGGAAAGGTTCCAAAGTGACAATACGTGATGGTCCAGAGGGAATGGTCGGGGGACTGCGTAGGTCGTCAGGGAGAGAGCTAGATCTTTGTAAATTTGTACTCATATAAATTGGAATTCTTCATTTCCTCACCCCCCCACCCACCATGGAGTCCAACGAAGGGAAGCTATAGTTGGGCTCAAAATCTTCCAACAGCCACAGGGGTAATGAGGAAATATATGCAGCCACTATTACAGTACTGATGGCAGTCGCAGGACCTATGCGCTGCCGACTGATTAGTACCCGCTTGACCCTAGCCATATTTGACCAGCCGATTGACTTGACCGGGCCTTGATCAAGCCACCCGTCTAACCAGAATAAAGGACCAAAGAGGTGTGTTGCTAGCTGCAGGGCGCAGCATGCAGCATCGCTCAACCTCCAGGACTCCTGTCTCCTGGTATTACGGGATGCCACGCACGGCAAACACATGTGGGAGAGTTCTCCTTGGTCCAAGATGAAATGAACCAGGGGTGGGTGCACCATCCCCTCTCTTAGGCCTTGGTGCACTAGGAATCCATTTTGTCTCATCCCTCACTGGTGACCCCTCCAGTATGGGTAGCCCTCTGGTCCGGCTCACCAGATCATTGGGACCTCAAGCTCCCCCACCGCGGCAAGGCGGCTTCCGTTAGGGGGGTGTTAGGGTAGGAGGTTCCTCACTGATGGGAGGGTCCAGCACAGGCACTGTGACATTGCTTACATCCAAGCTAACTGTTGGAGGGTCTACCTGGTACAACTGCTCAAAATACTCAGCCCAACGTTCACGAACCCCAACTTGATCTGAGATGATCCTTCCATCTGCTGATCGGACTGCAGTCATCTGTGAGGAGTTGAGCTTTCTCAGGGCTCGGTAGGCAGCACGAAAGTCATTTACCAAGAAATGGCCTTCAGCCTCCTCAGCAAGATTCCTGAACTGTTCCTTATCCCTTCTCAGCAGTGTCCGAGCCCTAAGCACCATGGAGCGACGCAAGACTTGATTACCATTCAGCCGAGCGGTGAATGCCTTGTTAAATAGAAATATTAAAATATTTAAAACTTTAAAAATATATCAATAAATATCTTATGAATAACATTAAATATATTTAAAATCAAAGCATAAATACTATGCATACAATTATGTGTATAAAATTATTACATAAAAATTATGCATAATTAGATTTTATTGAAAATAATAGTCTCCCTACATGTGTGATCGTTAATGGCTCTTGGCATCCTTTACAAAGTGCTTGACTTTTAGCCATCATCAGCCCACGAGTCAGTCTTGTGTGCCCGATTCTTAGTCTTGTTAATGCAACTTCCACTTTTCGGTTGGGAAGGATGCTAGTCACCCAACTGCCAAGGTCATCTCTAATCTCACGCAGTTTGTTTCTGGTGGTATGCCTCCATTGCTACTTCCATTTATCATGAAGACAACTCCTGATGCTGGGTTGCAAGTCGCTGTGTAGGAGAGGAAAGTGAGCATCACAAGGCTGAGCGGCAGCTGCCTTGGCCTTCTGATCAGCTCGCTCATTCCCACTGATACTAACATGTGCTGGCACCCAACACATAATTATCTTTTTATGTGTTGACATCAGTGCAAGCCAATCATGAACCTCCCTCACTACTGGATGTGGTGAGTTTAAGCTCTTGATTGCTTGCAAGGCACTACGAGAGTCGCAATATATCACAATAGAATAGTTCGTAAGATCTCTAATCATCTTAACTGCTGCAAGGATGGCATGTAACTCTGCAGTGAAGATCGAGGCTGCTAGAGAAAGACTGCCAGATGCAGTCTTCCTTCTGCTCACTGCTGTAAAGCCCACACCATTTTTAGACTTTGAACCATCTGCATATATTGCATCTGATCCTTGGTACTTAGAAATATGGTGAAGAAATCTCTCTCTGACTTCTGCTTCGGATCTCTCCCCTTTCCCAATTCCGACCAAATCCAGATCGACTTGATTAGTCCAAGGGGGGAATTGGGGAATTACAACAACCAGAACCTTAGTGAGACTTAAATTAAGATCTTTCACAAGATTCCTCCCTCTCCTACCATAGGATCAGCTATTCTCAAGGGTGTTGAAAACCAATCTGGATGTAGGAGATCCCGGAATCCTTTGTAGTCAGATTCATGCAATCCCGGTGTAATGAAAGAGGTGGTTCTCCACTCTCAGCATACAGGGACTCCACAGGTGAAGACCTGAAAGCCCCAGTACAGATTCTGAGAGCTTCATTATGAACTGAGTCTAACATCCGGAGAACAGTGAGAGTTGCAGATGAATAAGCCTCACATCCATAATTAAGCTTACTACGTATAAGCGCTCGGTAAAGCCGCAGAAGCGTTGTGCAGTCTGCACTGTCTCCAGGGAGATGGAGTTTTGCCTTGCCCTCGGGCGTACGCCAATGGACTCCTGTGCTGCTTCGAGTGTTACGCACTTGAAGAGCTCCCACAGAGAAACTGGGTCCGTCAGGCTGTCGAGTTCTGTGAATCGGTCAGAGACTGCCATAGTGAACCCACGGGCACACTCCTCCTTTTGACAGTATAATCCAAAACGCCGTTTTTCGGTTTCGATGATGATTTTGTCAATTATTAGGGTAATAAAGATAATGATTATAATTGTATTAATTAATCATAAGAATAATTATGATTAAAATGGGAATAATGAGAATTTTGATGAATATATAATTATAATAATAATTTCGGTTTTCATGTGAATAGTTGCAATAATAATAATAATAATAATAATAATAACAATAATAGTAATAATATCATCATCATGATCATCATTACTATGACTAATATTAATTTAGTTATTATTATTATTACAAAATAGAAATTATAACTGTAATAATGACAGCAACGGTTCATGTTTGAGCCGCCGTGGTCACAGCATGATACTTAATTGTAGTTTTCATGTTATGATGCTTATGGAGTGAGTATGTGGTAGCGTCCCCAGTTCCTTTCCACGGAGAGTGCCGGTGTTACTCTTAAGGTAATCATTCTCTCTATTTATTCGGGCTTGGAACCTGCACTGACTTGGGCTGGCTTGCCCACCTAGTGGCTAGGTAGGCAATTGAGGTGAAGTTCCTTGCCCAAGGGAACAACGCGCCGGCCGGTGACTCGAACCCTCGAAGTCAGATAGCCGTCGTGCCAGTCTTGAGTCCGATGCTCTAACCACTCGGCCACCGCGGCCTCTATAATAACAGTAGTAATCATAATATTGCTATTGTTGTTATTATTATTATTAGTAGTAGTAGTAGTAGTAATAGTGGTATTTTTATTATTATATTTACAAAAATATGTATATATAACTGTAATAACTAAATAATAACGATGATAATAATATAATGAAAATGATTATCATTACTATTCTTTTTATTATGGTTATTGTTATTTTTATTAGTATAATTTCTGTAATAATTACAATAATAAGGATAATAATGATAACAATGAAATTTAAAAATCTGATTTTTTTTTTATCCTTATTGATTTTACTATCATTATTTTCACTATTAGTATAGTTACCCCAAAAACGTATGGTGTCAATAAAAATGGAAATTTCAATTTTCTTATCATTATCATTGATATTGTTGTCAATATCCTTATCATTATAATTTTTTTTATTATCATCATTGGGAAAAATAATATATATGGCGGCAAGAATTAAAATAGTGAAGATAAGAATGATGATAATGAAGAGGATAATTAGATAATAATGATGACGATAATAATTGTGATAATGATGATATTGATGATAATCATGATAATAGTGATGATGATAAAGGTGGTACTAATAATAGTGACCATTTATAATAAAAAAGAAAAGACAAAAAGACACGAAAAGTCGAAAAAGCAGCAAAATATTAAAATAGCCTTTTAAGAGTATACTACAAAATGCCGTTTTATCTATCTAAGTGATGAATTTGGCATTTATTGGGGTAATGATAATAATGATCATAATCGTATTAATCATGATAAAATGATGAAAATGACAATGAGAATTTTGATAAAATTATAAGTACAATAATAATTTTGATAATTATGGGAATAACTGCAATAATAATAAGAATATGAATGACATTGATAATAGTAATAATATTATTATCATATCTCTGTAATAATTACAATAATATCGATAATATTGAAAAATAATGATAATAATAATTATTACAATATTGCCATTATTGTCATGATTATTAGTCATCATTTTATTATTAGTATAATTGAAAAAAAAATCGTAACTGTAATAATTGTCATGATTATTAGTCATCATTTTATTATTAGTATAATAATAAAAAAAAAAAACGTACCTGTAATAATTACAATAATAATGATAAAAATAATAATAGATAAAAATGTGGCTCTTGTTATGATCATTATTATTTTTTCATTACCTCTTACCATTAGTATCTCTACAGATACAAAAAAAAAAAAAAAAAAAAAAAAATAATAATAATAATAATAAAATAAAAATAATAATAAAAATATAGATAGATAGATAGATACACACATATATATGACGGCAACATTTACAGTAATAATGATAAAAACGATAATAATACAAATGAAAATTTAAATTTTGTCATTATTATTATGATTATAGTTTTATAATTATAATACTGATTATAATAATGATGATAAAAAATACGATAATGATGATAGTGACTATAATTATGATAATGATAATAATAATAGTGTTCATTATATATATATATATATATATATATATATATATATATATAAAGAGAGAGAGAGAGAGAGAGAGAGAGAGAGAGAGAGAGAGAGAGAGAGAGAGAGAGAAAAGACGTCTAAAAGCGGTAAAATCTTTTGAGAGTATAACTTCAAATTGCATTTTTTTTTTGGGGGGGCGGGAGTAATAATTATGATAATGGTCCTGATTGTATTAATCATGGCAATAGTGATGATAAAAATGAGAATGATTTTTTTTAATAAAAGAAATAATAAGAATATTGATATTATTATTATCATTATGTTCAATAGCACTATTACTGTAGTGATCGACTTACTTAACCACTTGCTAATTAGGTCATTAGCGCTGCCACCACCTGGTTAGTACGTCCAGGAACAGTTAATGTGTGGAAAGGAGAAGACGTCTAGAAGAGTGTAAGATAGCAAGAAAGGAAATCATGTGTGCAAGAAAAGGAAAAATGACCTAATCAACAAGGGTTTGGTTGGTAACGTGTTTA
>NC_051394.1:29335530-29367163 GCF_015228065.2 Penaeus monodon
AAAGGTCTTTTATCTAAGTATCATCTAGGACTCTCTTTTTTCAGTAGTTAATGCAAGCCTTTAGATTAGCACTTCATTTTGAAATTGTTATTTGTGCAGGGCAGCTTTATAGTAACCATAGGGCCCTTTTTGTATTCTGTTGTTTTCCTAGTTTTATGTATTAGTATTTTTCATATGTTTTTTGGTTGTTTGTTTTATGATTACTTTAAGTGAACATTAAGTGGATACATACTGGACCTTAACCCCCAAGTAGTTCCAATGCAGAATTCTCTCCCCCCCCCATGCTACCACGCCTCCAGAGGGATCTGTACACGAGGGGATACACCACATTGTTATAATTATTATTATTATTATTATCATTACCTTTAGTATTAGAATCACCACAGAAGTAAATATTCTAACTGTAATAATGACAATAATAATGATGATATTGATAATAATAATAATAATAAGAGTAATTATAATAGTATTATTGATATCATTACTATCATTGTTATCATTATCATTATTAATTTATTATTAGTATAAATACAAAATTATATACAATAATAAAGATAATAATTAAAATAATGATAATAATAATTATCATAACGTAGTTGTTATTGTCCTTATTGTTGTTTTTATTGTTGTTATTCTTACATTATTTTCACCATTAGAATGATTGGAAAAATATGTAATAACGTAATAATTACAAGAATAATGATAATGATAAAGACTGAAAATGTGATTTTTGTTATTATTAGTGTTGTTATTTTTATTATTAATCATATTTCTGTTATTATGATAGCCTCCCCCCCCCCCAAAAAAAAAAAAAAAAAAAAAAAAAAAAAAAAAAAAAAAAAAAAAAAAAAATATATATATATATATATATATATATATATATATATATATATATATATATATATATATATATGCCTGGCAGTAATTACGATATTAATGAATTCTTATTATTAATGATATTATTATTATCGATTTTATTATTTTATTTACTTCTACCATTAGTATAATTACACACACCCCCACACACAAAATAATATATATATATTTTATATATATATATATTTTATATATATATATAATATATATTTATATATATTTTATATATATTTTTTATGTATATTTTGTTTTTGTGTGGTGTTGGGGGGTGTGTTTGTGTGTGTGTGTGTGTGTTCGTATACATACATTGCAATAACATTGATAATAATTTTTTTTATATATATAATTGCGAAAAAACTATAATAATGATGACGATACTAATGAAAATACTGATAGTAATAATTATTATGATATCGTTATCATAATTGTTATTATTATATTTGTTATTAGTATCATTGCAAAAAAAAAAAAATTGTAAATGTAATACAGTAATAATGATAATAATAGTAAAAAAAGAAAATGTGATTTTTGTTATTATAATTATTATTATAATTATTATTATTATTTCTACTATTAACAGATTACCAAAATATATATATATGGAAGCAATAATTATCATTATAATGATGATAATAATTTTTAATAATGATAATGATTATAATAATGAGGGGAGGGATGTAAAATAATGATAATAAAATAAAGTGTTATTTAAAAAAGAAAAAAAAAAAAAACCCCAAATTTAAATTTTTAAAATATTCCTTTTGACATTATCATCAAGGGGGTGACGCCGACGGGGGCGCATGGGCCCCACCCCCCTTTGCTCCCCGCCCCGAGGATCCCTCGAGGCGAGTCCGCCAGAGGCCCCCGGCCCATTTCTAATTCTTCGCGACAGGCTCGTCGAGCTGCCCAACCAAGTTCCCGGGGTGTCCCAAGGCCCCTCCACCCAGGGTTGTCCGCAAGAAAAAACTGAGGGGAGGGTCGTCCCCAGGGAGACGAGCTAGGGGGCCCATTTTGCAGTAAAAAGGTCCCCATGCCCGGTCTTTTACGGGTAACCGCCGGTTGGACCTTGGTCCCAAAGTCCCCCTGATCCCGGGGGAAGGGGCTTGTTACAAAAGGCATCAAGAGAGATCCAAAACACTGGGTAGCTCCAGGTTTCGTGCCATTTAAACAAAACTGCCCGAAACAAGGCCTTGAAACAGCAGCTTGGTCCTTCTCATAGGTACCGACTTCTCAAATGCTTTGTTATCGAGTTATGGCTCCTTTGCAGAAAAAATCCGCTATTGACTTTTGGTTGACAGTCCAGAGAAATGAACTACGCTCCGGATGTAACACTCTCTGAAACTTAACGTCCTCACCGCAAGCAGGGATCGACCGAATGGGTTCCTCTAACAGGCCCAAAAGTCCTGAATCTTTTTTGGTCCGGAGACCTCTAGGCCTTTGGGGTTCGCCTCATTTCTAAAACATCAAGAGCTACCAAAAGTGACTCCAAGGACTCAGATAGGATACAAAAACATCAGCAAAGTCAAGGTCAATACCTTGATATTTTCTAGTGTTTCTCCACACTGACTTCGGCTAGTATTCTGCCCATTATCCCAAACCTACAGGTGTTGAAAAATGTTGCCTCATCCTAAATTAACAGGGAAAAAGTTTTGACAGACCCCACCACACTTTACAGCACTTTCAGTACCAGATAAAGGCTTGCTTTTGGCCAATAATTTTCGGGAATTAAATAATCCCCTGCGTTTCCCATTTTTTTTCCCCCCAAAAAAAACCCAAAAGGGCGATTAGGGTTACCCAACCCCAACGGGTTTCCCAAATTCACGAAAAGGTAGTTAGGGGCATTGTGGGGGCTTGCCAGAATAAATCCAGACTGCTCCGGGCTCTGATGCCCGTAGGTGTTGTGGATCCGTTTTAAAAGAATTGGGCGGAAAATTGCCCAGGGATGCTGAGCATGAAGCCCCCGGTAGTTTCCCAAATCCCAACTATCCCTTTTTCCCCCTTCTAGGGGGATGACCACCCCCTCAGCAGGGGCAGGGGGAATGGTACAGACTGCCCAAAGGGGAGTCGGATGAGCAGACCCCAAAAACCCTGGTTACCCCCCGCCTTTAGGAAATCAGCAGGGGAAACACTATGCTGGCTTTCCCATCTTCAGCTTTGGGAAATCGCCATCCTAACCTCTGTTAGGTAGGATTGTTGATTATTTAAAATTATCTTGCCGCTCACAGCTAAGGTCATTAGCGGCAATACCTTGTTTAACTCGGGAATTTTAAAATGTTTTAAAACGTTTAAAAATCGATCAATAAATTCTTACAAATAGCAATAAATGAGATTAAAATCAAAGCATAATATTATTTCTCCTATCGTGCATAAAATTGTTGCAAAAACATTATGCATAATTAAATTTTATTTGAAAAGATTTAGTCTCCTAAGGAAATTAATATGACCCTCTAATGTCACAATCTTCCCCCAATACATTTTTCCGTGTATACTGGGGGAGACAAGTACATACGTCTTTGGTATAGGATGTTGCACATCTTTTCCACTACATGTGTCGAGTCGTTAATGGCTCTTGGCATCCTGGCACAAAGTGCTTCATTTTAGCCATCATTGGCCCCATGAGTCAGTCTTGTGTGCCCGATTCTTGGTCGTGTTAATACACACTTCCACTTCTCGGGTTGGGAATGGATGCTAGTCGCCCAATTGGCCAGGTCATCCTCTAAATGTCTCACAGTGTTTCTGGAGGTATGGCCTCCTTGTTCCCTCCTTTATCACGAAGACAAACTTTGATGCTGGGTTTCAGGTCGGTGTGTGGGAGAGTAACACGAGCATCACAAGGCTGAATGTCAGCTGCCTTGGCCTTCTGATCAGCTCGTGCTCATTCGCACTGATACCAACATAGCGCTTGGCATCCAACATAGATTATCTTTTTACGTGTTGACATCATTGCAAAGCCAATCTGGAACCTTCCCTCACTACTGGATGTGATGAGTTTAAGCTCTTGTTGCTTGCAAGGCACTACGGAGTCCACAATATATGACCAACAGAATGTTTCGTAAGATCTCTATCATACCTTCGCTGCTGTAAGGATGTTCATGTAACTCTGCAGTGAGATCGAGGCTGCTAGAGAGACTGCCAGATGCAGTCTGCCTTCTGCTCACTGCTTGCAAAATCTACGCATTTTCAGATTTCGAACCATTGTATAAATTGCATCTGATCCCCTTGTATTTAGAAATGTGCTTAAAAATTTCTCTCTGACTTCTGCTTCGTCTCTCCCCTTTCCCATTCCGACTAACTCCAAGTCTTTGACTTGATTATCCGGCGGATATTGGGAATTCCAACAGCCAGAACCTTAGAGAGATTTGAATTAGATCTTCCACAAGATTCCTCATCCCCTACCATAGGGTCGGCTATCCTCATGTTTGTTGAAAACCAATCTGGATGTGGAGATCCTGGAATCCTTTGTAGTCCCATGTAGTAACAGGTCATAGTATTCTTGGTGTGACTGAAGAGGTGGTTCTCCACTGCTCGCAACGTTATTCCACAGGTTAAGACATTAAGCCCCAGTACAGATTCTGAGAGCTTCATTATGAAGCCAGGTCTAACCTCCGTAGTAACAGTGGAGTTCCAGATGATAAGCCTTCATCACATCCAATAAACTTACTACAAAATAGCGCTCGGTAGAGCCGCAGAAGTGTTGTGCGGTCTGCACCCCAATATAGATTGAAGAACCCGCAAAATACTTAAGTTGCTTTTGTAGCCTTTACATATCAACTGTTTGATGTGAGCCACCCATGGTAAGCCTTGAGTCCAAAAATTAGACCAAGTACTTCACTCTTCGAACAAATTGCAAGTGTGTTTGCTCCTAAATAGAGGGATAGGGATTGTATTTTCCTCTTTTGATGGAAATGCATAGCCTGGTCTTGCTTGGGGAAAATTTGACCCATGATATGTGTGTGCTACTGTACAAACCTTGTTTATTGCACCCTGCAGTGTCCTTCACATCTTTAAGCTTTTCCCTTCTGAGCAGTACAGTGTAAGTCATCCACATACAGATTACCCATGAGACAGCACTTGGAACACTTTACATGTCATTTATAGCATGGCAAACAAGGTCCCTTTAAGACACTCCCGTTGTGGAACCCCTTCACGAGCTATCTTTCCAGGTTAGAGAAGCTGTTGACACCCGAACTTTAAATTTCCTATTACAAGGAAGTTTTGTATGAATTAGGTAATGCTCCTCTTAAACCAATGTCAATACACTTCTGAGTCTGCCAATGCTTCCAAGTAGTATCATAAGCCTTTTCACGGTCAAGAGACTGCTAACAGTGACGGTCGCTGTGCGAATTAATTCCTGTTATAGCATTTTCCATCCTTACAATGCCTCTGTGGTCTATATCAATCTTCTAAACCCATATTGATTATGGGAGTCAGCACGTTTTCCTTTTCTAGCGCCATGTCACCTGAGTTTACATGTTCTCCATCAGCTGCGATGCAGTTTGGTGAGGGAAAATTTGGTCTGTAATTTTCCTGTTGGGAAGCAGCTGCAGAGGTTTTTAGGGACAGATGATTGCTCTTCATGTGGATGCGCACTGTACCCTCCTTATATATCCTATTTGAATAGTCCAACAGACTTCTGGGAGCTCTCTTAAGTGAGTATATCATTTGTTATGGAATATCGTCAGCTCCTGGGGCAGTCTTACAGCAGAGCTGCAAAGCAGAGTCCATCTCCTTGCGCAAAACTGTAAGTTTTATGGAAAGTATGCTGCAGTCCTACTGAAGAACGACACTTGGGTGTCGTTTCCTGTTCAGCCCGAAGAGTGGAAGAATCGGCAGTGTAAGATGCTCGAGAGGAGATCTTCTGCCATGGATTGAGCTAGCTTATTAGCAATATCTTTTTTATCTGTGTGATTAGTGCATCAATCTTCAAGTAACAGGCGTGACAGTGATGTGATCTTTCCAGCGATCTTACGCAGCTTGTCCCCTCCATGCTAAGGGGGGTCCTCAGATTTAATCATGGGCTACTGTCCTCCATGCCGTCCGTCCTGGCTCCTTTAGCCTCCGCGCCTGGCCTTGGCTCTGGTCTTTTTTGTAATGGATCAAGGTTACATCACGGGGCTCGTTTCAATTGCCTTAATGCACTTTTCTTGCTCTGACATGCTTGTTTTGGCATCATCAGACCACCATTGTCTTGAGGTCCGACGGTATTGCCCGCTATCTTTTGGGATGGATGTTTCTGCGCAAGGTGAATTCGTGATGTAAGTGATTACCCACGCTCTTGAACAACTGAATCATTCCAAGATCCATGCAGATACTCAGTTTGATCTAAAAGATTCCAGATCCGCGATGGTCAAGTCGCCATCTCTGCAATCCATTGGCTGGAACAACCATTCACCTCCAAAAAGTATTGGAAAATGGTCGCTTCCCATGTAAGTCTTCCATACCTGCGAAGTGAAATTCATCTGTGGAATCAGGGTGAACATTGACCGGTCTATATTGGCGAATGTCCCAGTTTTGAAATTAAATGTGTGGGAGTTGTCTTGTTCAATAACTACATCTCTCGTACGAACGGACTCCAAGGCCCTTCCTCGAGGGTTGCACAAAGTGTCTCCCAGAGTGAATACCGACCATTTGATCTCCCAGAGTAGAAATTGGATGTGGCAACTGCTCAGATAGATCTTCCAATCATTTAGTTGAGATTGATGTGAGGAAGGTAGAGAGATGCAACAGTGTAAGGGTCGTGTCAAGAGCCTATTTTTACAGCCTTTCACTGCAGTGTTTGTCTGCGGTGGTGGCCTGGGAACGGAATATTCCTGACGTACCATTTACTGCTACTCCCCATGAGGTCCTTTCAAAGCCCATTAAGGGCTTGAATTGGAATCCTCTCAGGGAAATCGGATGATTTTCCTGGTTACAAAATCTCTTGTATGACATACACACCTGGTTATATGAAGCGATCAGATGATTTCAGTTCTTCCCATTTTGCATAATATCCCTGAACAGTTTTCATTGGATTATGGTACCAGTGCTTTGTATTAATTTTTTCATACGGTGTTTGCAGCACCTGTGTCAAGGTTTGCCTCACACCTTTAGGCTTTCCCTTTCCATGATCCTGGGAGTACCTTTTTTAATGGTTGTTTACCTGTGGACTAGTTTCCACAGGTTTCCTGGACAGGTTCATATTTCCTTTGCCTGGGTCAAAAGGCGGACCCTGCCTTTGTTTCAGGGGCTTCTGTCTAGCGCGGAGGCCTCGGTGGAATGTTCTGGCAGCTGGAGTCTTTTGCACATGCTCAGGATTCCTTGCCTGGCAAAGGGCGTGCCCTGACCTTTACTTCTGGGCATTCTTGCCTAGCAGCAGAGGCCCCTGGTGATGTGGTGGCAGCTGGAGCTGTCCCGTTGAGGCTCTGGACCTGTAAATGTTTGCTCCAAAGACCTTACTTTCGAGAGGGTCTACATCAATAACCTCCATCACTACTACTCCCTCCCACTACGTAAGCCTCCCGTTCCGCGTGGGGGGGCTTGGGTCCCATGATCTGGTGAGTCCGACCAGAGTGATACCTACTGGAGGGGTCCCAGTGAGGGTGAGACAAAATGGCTTCCTGGTGCACCAGGCTATGAGAGGGGATGGTGTACCCACCCCTGGTCATTCCATCTTGGACCAGAGAACTCTCCCACGTGTGTTTGCCGTGCTGGCATCCCGTATTACAGGAGACAGGAGTCCTGGAGCTTGATCGATGCTGCACGCTGCGCCCTGCAGCTACGCAACACACCTCTTTGGTGTCCTTTATTTTTCTCTGGTTAGAGACGAGGTGCTTGGATCGGCCCGGTCCAGTCAATCGCTGGTCAAAATTATGGCTAAGTGGTCCAAGCCAGGCACTCTTCATAATCGGTAGCGCTAGGTCACGTGACTGCATCAGTACTGTATAGTGGCTGCGTATTTTCCTCATTACCCATATGGCTGTTTGGGAGGTTTTGAGCCCAACTATATTTTCCCCTCGTTGGACTCCATGGTGGGTGGGGGGGAGAGAAATGAAGAATTCTAATTTGTACGAGTATTTACAAATTTACAAAGATCTAGCTCTCTCCCTGACAACCTATGCAATCCCCCAACCATTCCCTCTGGAACATCACATATTGTCACTTTGGAACCTTTCCAGCTTCCAAAGGGCAAGAATGGGAATCGTAATGGTTCCCGGGCTCAAAAAACAGGTAGGGGGAGAGTACCTCAATCACTAAGGAAATCTACCTGGTAAATATGAAAAATATTTTATAATATTAAGTACCTAGTAGTGAAGACCATTGAGGTGTATCAATCTGGATCTTGATATTTTTGAGTACATCAAAAAATTGTTTGAGTATGTCACATGGAATCCTCCGCATCACCCCACAGCGAGGATGGTAAGCCTTGTATAGTTGAGGTTTCGTCACCATACGAGAAGTGACCTGTCTGCGTTCGATAAAAAAAAAAAATGGCGACATTCCTGTTGCTAAAGTTTTCATGATTTCTCCTCACAAAACCCTCAATCAGTGTAAGGGAATTGTTTTTTCCCGAGACCTGATGAGGTATTCTGAGGAGAAACTTGGTTAAGTTAGCATGGTACCACCTCAAGGTAAAGCCATATGTGCCCAACCCTATGCGGTGCTTCCACTGCCAGGGGTTATGGGCATGGAGCCAACTCTTGCCGTTTTAACGACAAAGGGCAACCAAGAGTATGGTGTAAGTTTGGTACAACAGTCAAATCAGGAGATGACAACTGTCCAGGTCCCATATGCTGTTACCACTGCAAGATGCTCCATGAAGCTTCTTCAAATCAGTGTAACAAGGTACAAATTTTGAAAACGAATATTGGTAATACTGAGCAAGGAGAACTGTTAAGTTTTCCGAGGCAAAGCGACGTGCCCGTGTGCTTTTTGCACAGCCAGGCAAGTCCCTTTGCTTCGGTTCTAGCCCATCCTCCTTCCCACCAACCCTTGCCCTACCAAGCTTCTTACAAACACACACTCTGCCACTTCCTTTAACCCTTATGTCGCAATTTGCTGACACTGACTCTGTGAGTTGTTTCCACAGAAACCGGAGTAGGATTGAGTGGTCTATTGAGGACTCCTCCTCCCAAATAAGGTCTTTGGAGCCAACGTTTAAGGTCTCCAGAGGCCTCAACGTGACAGCTCCAGCTGCCACCACATCCATAGGGGCCTCTGCTGCTAGGCAGAATGCCTCTGTAAGTAAAGTCTCAGGCATGCCACTTTGCCAGGCAAGGAATCCTGGAAACCTGTGCAAAAGACTCCAGCTGCCACGTCCACAGGTGGCCTCCGCGGCTATACAGAAATTTCCCCTGAACAAAGGCTCAGGTCCACTCTTTGCCCAGGCAAAGAATCCGAAACCTGGTCCAAGGGAAACCTTGGAAACTAGTTTCCACAGGTAAACAACCATTAAAAAGGTACTCACTCTCAGGATCATGGAAGGGACAGCCTAAAGGTGTAAGGCAAACCTTGACCACAGGTGCGGGCCGAACCCCCTTAATGAAAGAAATAATATAAGAACTGGAATACCTAAATCCAATGGAACTGTTCCAGGGATTCATGCCAAATGGGAAGAACGCATAATCTGATAGCTTCATATAATCCAGTTTGGTGTAATTTCTACAAGAGAATTATGACCAGGGAAAAATGGACCATTTCCCGCGATGATTCCAAGTTCAAGCCCATTATGGGACCTTTGATACAATGGACCACATGGAGGATTAGCAGTAATGGTATCATCAGTATTCCCTCCAGGCCATCCACCTGCGACAACACTTGCAGGTGAAAGCTTTGAGAATAATCTTGACACAACCTTTTTTTTTTTTTTTTTTGTTAACCTGTTGCATCTCTACCTTCCTCCACATAATCTGAACATTAATGATTTAGAAAATCTACTTGGAGCAGTTTGCCACATCCATTTCTCTCTTGGGAGATTTCAATGGTCGGTACGACCTTCTGGGTAGAACCACTTTGTGCACCCTCGAGGAAGGGCCTTGGAGTCACTTGCTCCTAAGAGTAGTGCCGTTTTATTGAACAGTGACACTCCCAACTTTCCAATGCATACTTGGACATTCTTCCAATATAAAGACCTTCCACTTGTCTCACCTGATTCACATATGAATTTCAACTTGGCAGGTATGGCAGACTTAGGGACGCGACCATTTTCCAATACTTTTGAGGAGGTGAATGGTACTTCCAGCCAATGGGAGTGCAGAGATGGCGACTTGACCATGCGGAACTGGAATCTTTTAGATTCAACTGCAGTATTGCATGGATCTTTGAATGATTTCCAGAGTGTTTCAAAGATGCTGGTAATCACTTTACAATCACGATTCACCTTGCAGCAGAAACATCCAAGTCCCAAAAAGAGCGGGCATACCGTTCGAACCTCCGGGTACCATGGTGTCTGATGAATGCCAACAAGCAGCAGAGCAATAAAAGCTTGCATTAAAGGCAGTTTTTGAAACGGGCGCCCCAGTGATGTAACCTTGAATCCATTACAACAAAGACCCTGAGCCAATGCCAGGCGAATGCTAAAGGAGGCCAGACAGACGTCAATGGAGACAGTATGTTCTCCTCGATTAACTCTGGAGCCCCTTTAGCATGGGGTATGGACAAGGTGGCTAAAATCGCTGGAAAGAGCACATACTGTCACCACCTGCTTTTGAAAGATTGATGGCATAATCATAAACAGATAAAAGAAAGATTTGTTCTAATGAGCTACTCAATCCATGGCAGAGATCTCCATCTCGAGCATCTTACACTGCCCGATTCTCCACTCTTCGGGCTGAACAGGAACGACACCCAGTGGTCGTTTCGTTCAGTAGGAACTGCAGCAGAACTTCCATACAATCTTGCCATTTTTGCGCCAGGATAATGGACCTGCTTGCAGTCTGCTTTAAGACTGCCAAGGGAAGTGACACCCACCCCCCCGATATTCCATACCACATGAATTATCTCACTGTAACAGAGAGCTCACCAGTTTCTTGTTTGGACATATTCAATAGATATAGAGGGAGGGTACAGTGGGCATCACATGGAAGAGGTCTATATTATTTCCTATCCTTAAACCTGGCAAGGATTCTTTCCACACCAGGAAATTTACGACCAGTTCCCTCTCCAGCTGCATCTGCAAGCTGATGGGGAAAATGGTAAACTTCAAGTTGACATGGCTGCTAGAAAAGGAAAAGATTGGCTGACTCCATATCAATAATGGGTTTCGAAGATTTGAGATCGAACCACAGATGTACTTGTAAGGATGGAAGCGCTATCAGAATTCCTTCGCACAGCGACGTCACATGTTATCAGTCTTCTTTGACCTTGAAAGGCTTATGATAACACTTTGGAAGCATGGCATACTCAAGAAGTTTGTATGACTTGGTTTAAGTAGGAAGCATTACCACCTTCATACAAGGACTTCCTTGCTCAACAGGAAATTTTAAAGTTCGGGTGGAAACAGTTTTCTGTAACCTGGAAGATCAGGGAGTGTCTTAATGTGTACCCTGTTTGCCATTGCTATAAATGACATGTAAAGGTTGTTCCAGTTCTGTCTCCATGTAATTCTGTATGTGGATGACTTTACACACTGTAACTAGCTCAGAGGAAGCTTACAGGATGTGCAGGACACATGCAGCTGCAATAAATCAGGTTTGTACAGGAGACAACATATCATGGGTTTCAAATTTTCCCCAAGCAAGACCATGGCGATAGCATTTCCACAAACAGGGAAAAATTCCATCCTTCCTCTATTTAGGAGCTAACCCACTGCAATTTGTCGAAAGAGGTGAATACTTGGGTTCTAATTTTTTTGACTTCAAGGCTTACATGGGTTGCCTCCACATCAAACAGGTTTGCAAAGTAAAGGCTAATAAAGCCTTAGTATTTTGCGGTTCTTTCACATCTCTCTTGGGTGCATACCGCACATCGCTTCTGCGGCTTTACCGAGCGCTAAATTCATAGTACGCTTTGATTATGGTGTGAAGCTTATTCATCTGCACACCCCTGTTCTACGGATGTTGACTCGGTTCATACATGAAGCTCTCAGAATCTTTACTGGTGCTTTCCAGGTTCTTCACTCTGTGGAGTCCCTGTATCTGAGAAGTGTAGAACTACCTTTTTCATTACATCGAGAATACATGAGCCTGTTTACTAACACGAACTACAAGGATTCCGATCATCCTACACCATATTGGTTTCAACCTCATTTGGATAGCCTATCCTAGGTAGGAGATGAGGATCTTGTGGCGATCTTAATTTAAATCTCTCTAAGGTTCTCGGCTGTTGGAATTCCCTAATTTCCGCCTGACTAAGCAAGTCGAGCTGATTTTTCGATGGGAAGGGGAGAGGTCCGAAGCATAAGTCAGAGAGAAATTTCTTCAGCACATTCTAAATACCCGGGGTCAGATGCAATTTATACACAGATGGTTCGAAATCTTAAAAAATGGCGTAGGTTTTTGTAGCATTGAGGCAGAAGGAAGACGCTCTGGGCAGTCCCTTTTCTCTAGCATCCTCGATCTTCACTGCAGAGTTACATGCATCCTCACAGCAGGTTAAGATGACTGGATGATCCTTACAAACCATTCTATTGGTTATATATGTAACTCTCGAGTGCCTTGCAGCATCCAGAGCTTAAACTCATCACATCCCAGTAGTGAGGGAGGTTCAAGATTGGCTTTGCACTGATTCCACAATGTTTTACAGATTCTCTATGTTGGGTGCCGCACATGTTGGTATCAGTGGGAATCCGCAAGCTGATCATACTGCCAAGGCAGCTGCCGCTCAGCCTTGTGCTGCTCGTTTTCCTCTCCCACACACCGGACCTGAAACCCAGCAATCAGAAGTTTGTCTTCGTGATAAATGGAGGGAACAATGGAGGCATACTCCAGAAACAAACGGCGGACATTATAGATGACCTTGGCAGTTGGGCAAATAGCATCCATCCCAACCGAAAAGTGGAAGTTGTATTAACAAGACCAGAAAATTTGGGCACACAAGACTGACTCATGGGCCACGGATGGCTAAAAATGAAGCACTTTGTGAAGGATGCCAAGAGCCATTTGCCATCGCACATGTGTGGAAAGATGTGGCAACATCCTCAGACGAAAAGACATAATGTACTTTGTCTCCCCCATATTCACTGAAAAATGATTGGGGGACGATTGTGACTAAGAGGGTCTTATTAATTTCCTTAGGGAGACTAATATTTTTCAATAAATTTATTATGCATAATGTTTATGCAATGGATTTTATGCACTTAGAGCATAATATTTATGCTTTGATTTTTATCTAGTTATTGTTATTTGTCAAATATTCATTGATAGATTTTTAAGTTTTAAACCATTTTTAATATTTCTATTAACAAGGTATTCGCCGCTTGACCTTAGCTTGTTGACGCGGCATAGTTTTAAATAATCAATTTATCACTACACAGACTCTTTTTCTGCCTAACCAGAGGCGTTTTCCAGCAATTTGTGACTGAGGGTTTAAAGGAAGTGGCGAGTGTTGTGTTGTATAGAGCATTGGAGGGCACGGGTTGGTGGGAAGAGGATGGGCTAGAACCCGAAGCAAAGGACTTGCCTGGCTGTGCAAAAGCACAACGGGCACGTCGCTTTGCCTCTGGAAACTTAACTTTCACTCCTTGCTCCCTTAATTACCAAGACTTCGTTTTTCCAAATTTTGGTACCTTTTACTTTTACAACTGCTTTGAAAGAAGCTTTCATGGCCCTTTGCAGTGGTAACAGATATTGACCGGACAGTTGTCCTCTCCTTGATGACCTGTTGTCCACACCTTAACACATACCCTTGGATGCCCATTTTCGTTAACGCAGAGTTGGCTCCATGCCCATATACCTGGCAGTGGACGCACCGCATAGGATTGGGCACATATGCTTTTTACCTTGAGGTGGTACCATGCCTAAATTAACCGATTCTTCTGAAAGGACTACGTGTTTAAAGTTAAGAAGAAGAGCTTGGTTTCGACTGTTCCAAACCAGCAACTTTTCTTCCTTAAAACGTTTTAACTGCAACTACATTAAATTCTCTATTCCTCTAACATTTTCTCCTTAGAATACCTAATCAGGTCATCGGAAAAAAGTAATGCCCCTTCACTGATTGAGGGTTTTGTGAGGAGTAACATGAAACCTTGAGCCCCAGGAATATGCATATCGCACACAAGAACGGTCACTCTGTCTGGTGACGAAACCGTTACTTATTCAGGCTATCATCTCGCTGTGGGTGATGCGAGGATCATGTTGCATACTTCAACAATTTTTTCGATGTACTTCGAAAAGATTCAAGGTCCATGATTGATACCCATCAATGGTCCTTCACTGCTCAGTAACTTACTATATGAAATTATTTTCATATTTTACCAGGTAAGATTTCCTTAGTGGTATTGAGGGAGGACTTTTTCCCTTCTTGCCTGGTTGGGAGCTCGGGACCATTACAATTCCCATTTTTGCCTTTGGAAGCTGGAAAGGTTTCCAAGTGACAATACGTGATTGGTCCGAGTGAATGGTCGGGGGACTGCGTAGGTCGTCAGGGAGAGAGCTAGATCTTTGTAATTTGTACTCATATAAATTGGAATTCTTCTTTCCTCACCCCCCACCCACCATGGAGTCTCAACGAAGGGAAGCTATAGTTTTGGGCTCAAAATCTTCCAACAGCCACAGGGGTAATGAGAAAATATGCAGTCACTATTACAGTACTGATGGCAGTTCGAGGACCTATGCGCTGCCGACTGATTAGTACCCGCTTGACCCTAGCCATATTTGCCCAGCCGATTGACTTGACCGGGCCTTTGATTCAAGCCACCCGTCTACAGAAATAAAGGACCACAGAGGTGTGTTGCTAGCTGCAGGGCGCAGCATGCACATTTTCGCTCAACCTCCAGGACTCCTTTCTCCTGTATTACGGGATTCCACGCACGGCAAACACATGTGGGAAGAGTTTCTCCTTGGTCCAAGAGAAATGAACTCAGGGGTGGGTTGCACCATCCCTCTCTTAGGCCCTTGTGGCACTAGTAATCCATTTTGTCTCATTCCCTCACTGGTGACCCCTCCAGTATGGGTAGCCCTCTGGTCCGGCTTCACCAGATCATTGGGACCTCAAGCTCCCCCACCTGCGGCCAGGCGGCTTCCGTTAGGTGGGTGTTAGGGTAGGAGGTTCCGTCACTGATGGGAGGGTCCAGCACAGGCGCTGTGACCATTGCTTACATCCAAGCTAACTGTTGGAGGGTCCTACCTGGTACAACTGCTCAAATACTCAGCCCAACGTTTCAGAACCCCAACTTGATCTGAGATTATCCTTCCATCTGCTGATCGGACCCTGCAGTTCATCTGTGAGGAGTTTGAGCTTTCTCATGAGTGCTCGGTAGGCAGCACGAAAGTCCTTACCAAAATGGCCCTTCAGCCTTCCTCATCAGAGATTCTGAACGGTTCCTTATCCCTTCTCAGCAGTGTACCCGAGCCCTACGCACCACATGGAGCGACGCAAGACTTGATTACCATCAGCCGAGCGGTGAATGCCTTGTTAAATAGAAATAATTAAATATTTAAACTTTAAAATATATCAAAAAATATCTTAATGAAATAACATTAAATATATTTAAAATCAAGCATAAATACGGTATGCATACAATTATGTGTATAAAAATTATTTACATAAAAATTATGCATAATTAGATTTTATTGAAAATAATATGTCTCCCTACAATGTGTGATCGTTAATGGCTCTTGGGCATCCTTTTACAAAGTTCTTGCCTTTTAGCCATCCAGCCCACGAGTCAGTTTTGTGTGCCCGATTCTTAGTCTTGTTAATTGCAACTTCCATTTTCGTTGGGGAAGGATGCTAGTCACCAACGCCAAGGTCATCTCTAATCTCACGCAGTTGTTTCTGGTGGTATGCCTCCATTGCTACTTCCATTATCATGAAGACAACTCCTGATGCTGGGTTGCAAGTCGCTGTGTAGGAGAGGAAAGTGAGCATCACAAGGCTGAGCGGCAGCTGCCTTGGCCTTCTGATCAGCTCGCTCATTCCACTGATACTAACATGTGCTGGCACCCAACACATAATTACTTTTATGTGTTGACATCAGTGCAAGCCAATCATGAACCTCCCTCACTACTGGATGTGGTGAGTTAAGCTCTTGATGCTTGCAAGGCACTACGAGAGTCGAAATATATCCCAATAGAATAGTTCGTAAGATCTCTAATCATCTTAACTCTGCAAGGAGCAGTAACTCTGCAGTGAAGATCGAGGCTGCTAGGGGAAAGGGCTGCCAGATGCAGTCTTCCTTCTGCTCACTGCTGTAAAGCCACACCATTTTTAGATATTTGAAAACCCTCTGCATATATTGCATCTGATCCTTGGTACTTAGAAATATGGTGAAGAAAAACTCTCTCTGAAATCTGTTCGGATCTCTCCCCTTTCCCAATTCCGACCCAAAACCAGATCGCTTGATTAGTCCAAGGGGGGAATTGGGAATTTCAACAACCAGAACCTTAGTGAGACTTAAATAAGATCTTCACAAGATCCTCCCTTCCTACCATAGGATCAGCTATTCTCAAGGGGTTGAAAACCAATCTGGATGTAGAGAAACCCGGAATCCTTGTAGTCAGATTCATGCAATCCCGGTGTAATGAAAGAGGGGTTCTCCACTCTCAGCATACAGGGACTCCACAGGTGAAGACCTGAAAGCCCCAGTACAGATTCTGAGAGCTTCATTATGAACTGAGTCTACATCCGGAGAACAGTGAGAGTTGCAGATGAATATGCTTCACATCCATAATAAGCTTACTACGTATAAGCGCTCGGTAAAGCCGCAGAAGCGTTGTGCAGTCTGCACTGTCTCCAGGGAGATGGAGTTTTGCCTTGCCCTCGGGCGTACGCCAATGGACTCCTGTGCTGCTTCGAGTGTTACGCACTGAAGAGCTCCCACAGAGAAACTGGGTCCGTCAGGACTGTCGAGTTCTGTGAATCGGTCAGAGACTGCCATAGTGAACCCACGGGCACACTCCTCCTTTGACAGTATAATCCAAAACGCCGTTTTTCGGTTTCGATGATGATTTGTCAATTATAGGGGTAATAAAGATAATGATATAATGTGTATTAATTAATCATAAGAATAATTATGATTAAAATGGGAATAATGAGAATTTTGATGAATATATAATTATAATAATAATTTCGGTTTTCATGTGAATAGTTGCAATAAAATAATAATAATAATAATAATAACAATAATAGTAATAATATCATAATCATGATCATCATTACTATGACTAATATTAATTTAGTTATTATTATTATTACAAAATAGAAATTATAACTGTAATAATGACAGCAAACGGTTCATGTTTGAGCCGCCGTGGTCACAGCATGATACTTAATTGTAGTTTTCATGTTATGATGCTTATGGAGTGAGTATGTGGTAGCGTCCCCAGTTCCTTTCCACGGAGAGTGCCGGTGTACTCTTAAGGTAATCATTCTCTCTATTTATTCGGGCTTGGAACCTGCACTGACTTGGGCTGGCTTGCCCACCTAGTGGCTAGGTAGGAATTGAGGTGAAGTTCCTTGCCCAAGGAACAACGCGCCGGCGGTGACTCGAACCCTCGAAGTCAGATAGCCGTCGTGCCAGTCTTGAGTCCGATGCTCTAACCACTCGGCCACCGCGGCCTCTATAATAACAGTAGTAATCATAATATTGCTATTGTTGTTATTATATTATTAGTAGTAGTAGTAGTAGTAATAGTGGTATTTTATTATTATATTTACAAAAATATGTATATATAACTGTAATAACTAAATAATAACGATGATAATAATATAATGAAAATGATTATCATTACTATTCTTTTTATTAGGTGTATTGTTATTTTATTAGTATAATTTCTGTAATAATTACAATAATAAGGATAATAATGATAACAATGAAATTTAAAAATCTGATTTTTTTTTATCCTTATTGATTTTACTATCATTATTTTTCACTATTAGTATAGTTACCCAAAAACGTTTTGGTGTCAATAAAAAATGGAAATTTCAATTTCTTATCATTATCATGATATTGTTGTCAATATCACTATCATTATAATTTTTTTATTATCATCATTGGGAAAAATAATATATATGGCGGCAAGAATTAAAATAGTGAAGATAAGAATGATGATAATGAAGAGGATAATTAGATAATAATGATGACGATAATAATTGTGATAATGATGATATTGATGATAATCATGATAATAGGATGATGATAAAGGTTGGTACTAATAATAGTGACCATTTATAATAAAAAAGAAAAGACAAAAAGACACGAAAAGTCGAAAAAGCAGCAAAATATTAAAATAGCCTTTTAAGAGTATACTACAAAATGCCGTTTTATCTATCTAAGTGATGAATTTGGCATTTATTGGGGTAATGATAATAATGATCATAATCGTATTAATCATGATAAAATGATGAAAATGACAATGAGAATTTTGATAAATTATAAGTACAATAATAATTTTGATAATTATGGGAATAACTGCAATAATAATAAGAATATGAATGACATGATAATAGTTAATAATATTATTATCATATCTCTGTAATAATTACAATAATACGATAATATGAAAAATAATGATAATAATATTATTACAATATTGCCATTATTGTCATGATTATTAGTCATCATTTATTATTAGTATACTTGAAAAAAAAAAAACGTAACTGTAATAATTGTCATGATTATTAGTCATCATTTTATTATTAGTATAATAATAAAAAAAAAAAAAAGCGTACCTGTAATAATTACAATAAAAATGAAAAAAATAATAATAGATAAAAAGTGGCTCTTGTTATGATCATTATTTTTTTTTCATTACCTTTTACCATTAGTATCTCTACAGAACAAAAAAAAAAAAAAAAAAAAAAATAATAATAATAATAATAATAAAAATAATAATAAAAATATAGATAGATAGATAGATAAAACACATTTTATATGACGGCAACATTTTACAGAAAATAATGATAAAACCGATAATAATCAAATGAAATTTAAATTTGTCATTATTATTATGATTATAGTTTTATAATTATAATACTGATTTAATAATGATGATAAAAATACGATAATGATGATAGTGACTATAATTATGATAATGATAATAATAATAGTGTTTTTAATTAATATTATATATATATATATATATTATATATATAAAAGAGAGAGAGAGAGAGAGAGAGAGAGAGAGAGGAGAGGAGGGGAGAGAGAGAGAGAGAGAAAAGACGTCTAAAAGCGGTAAAACTTTTGAGAGTATAACTTCAAATGCATTTTTTTTTTGGGGGGGCGGGAGAATAATTATGATAATGGTCCTGATTTGTATTAATCATGGCAATAGTGATGAATAAAAATGAGAATGATTTTTTTTTTAATAAAGAAATTTAATAAGAATTTATTGAATTTTTATTATCATTATGTTCAATAGCACTATTACTGTAGTGATCGATTTACTAACCACTTGCTAAATTAGGTCATTAGCGCTGCCACCCCCTGGTTAGTACGCCAGGAACTTTAATGTGTGGAAAGGAAAAGACGTTAGAAGAATGTAAGTTTTTTACAAAAAAGGGAAACATGTGTGCAAAAAAAGGGAAAAAAAATGACCTAATCAAAAAGGGGTTTTGGTTGGAGTTTTTAAAATCTCCGAGGGGAGGTCGGGGCACCCTTAAGGGCGAAAAAGGGTGGTCAATTCCTTGTCACCAGGAAAGCCAAGCAGATCATAGGGCTCAAAAAAAAAAAAAAAGGTTTAAATTTAAAAAGGGGGGGTTTTCATTTAGAGTTTTAAAATTTAAAATTTTTGGGTTTCTTTAAAAAGAAAAACAGAAAAAACACTTAAAAATAAAACAAAAACCCTTAAAAACAAAAAAAAAAAAAAAAACGAACCTAAGACCCCAAAAAAAAAAAAAAAGGAAAAAAGGGCTCTTTTAAAAATTTAAAAAAAAAAGGAAAAAAGTTAAAATATCCAACCTTACGGGCCCTTTAAAAACCCCACTGCCCTTTGGGCGACCGCAGGGGAAAAAACAAAAAAAAAAAACAAGTCAGTCTCCAGCTTCCCCCCGGGTTTACATGGCCGCTGGGTTTGGGAAATTTGATCAATATCCAGCCCCCCTGTTGAGAAATTTAATAATAATAAAAAAAAAAAAAAAAAGGGTAAAGGAGAAGATAACAAGGGGGGGAGGGGGGGAAGGCACAGGGGGGAAATCGAAGGAAGTAAGGGGGAAAAAGTAGGGGGGCGGCCCCCTTGCAGGGTTTATAGGTATTTTTTCTTTCATGTTGGGGGTTTCGGAGGGAAGGGGGGGAGCAGTTTTTTATTGTTTTTTGCTAAGGGGTTGGCAACGCAGGGTTTTATTAATATTTTAAAACCCATTAAAAAAAATTTACCTCTTTTTTTTTATTTAGATAAAATATAAAATAATATATATAATTATTTTTTTTATTTTTATTTTTTTATTTTTTTTTTTTTATGAATGTTTTATGATTTTTTTTTGGGTTATATTTATATTGCTAAAGAAAAGGAAAAAATTTAGAAAAGATATGATGAACACAATTTTATGCTATTTTAATTGGGAAATGGAAAAAGAATTGATTTATAATAGGAAAACAAAACCCCAATTTTTTTTTTTTTTTTTTTTTTTTTTTTTTAAAAAAGGAAAGTAAAGGAAAAAAAAAGAATGGGGTTTGGGGGGGTCCGGGGGCAGAAACGAAAGATGGACATTACATAAAACTTTAAAACAGGGGGGAAAGGGGAGGGAAAAAAAAAAAGGGAAAAGAAATTAGATAGGGAAAGGGGGATGAGGGTGAGATGGGGGTGTTGGGGAAAAAAAAAAAAAAAAAAAAAAAAAAAAAAAAAAAAAAAAAAAAAAAAAAAAAAAAAAAAAAAAAATCGAGAACATAAATAGAGCAGAGTGATAGAGTGATTTCAAATATTGGGGGAAAACAGAAAAAATAAAAACAAATAAAAAGCTTTAATAAAAACAAGAGAAAAAGGGGAAATTAAATATTTTAGGGGGTCCAAACGGGTTTAAAAACAGGGGGGGAACCTGATGAGGGGAAATTTATATGAAAAAATAGCAAATTAAAAGAGTAGAGGGGAGTTTTTTGGGGGCATTTTTTTTTTTTTTTTTTTTTTTTTTAAGGATTTTTATTTTTTTTTTTTCCTTTTTTCCGTAGAACACCCACCCTTCCTCGCCCTTTGCTCCCCGTGTCTCCCTTATCCCAATTTCCCACGAGGCATTTGCATAATGACAAGAAATCGATTTTAAAAGCCCGTAGTAAGTTTGTAAGATTTTCCATTTTCTTCCCCCGTCCTCCGTTTATAGTTGGGCAGCGCAATCCCACAAACCCTAGGCGGGCCGAGGGGGGCAAAGTGACAAAGCCGGGTAACGGGCGCTCCCGAACTTATCCCTTTGAGTGACGTCAAGATGGCCACCCCTTCCCCCGTAAAATTGGTTGATCCGCGCCGCACGCCTGTGGGGCTGGCAGACCCAAAGGTTTCGCCGCCTTCCCAATTTAAAAATTCCCTTTTGCTATGGGGTCGGATAGACAACCCTTTTGGGGGAAATTCGAGGGGATTTCCCGGGTTTTTATTATTTGTTTTTTTGTTTTTAACTTTAGCCTATTTTAAATTTCCTTTAAATTTATCCTTAAGATTAGTCATGGTCATACCCTGGGGTCTTGGGGTTTGGGTATATGGGTGGTGGTGTTATTTTTTTCGGTGGGGGTTTTGAGTTTTTCTGGGCCCAGGTTGGTTTGTGTGTGTGTTCGGGGTTTTTGTGAGATGTTGTTTTTAGGGTTTGTTTTTTTTCGCGCATTTTGGGGGCCCGGGGTTTTTTTAGCCGTGTGTTTTGGTGTGTTTAGGGCCAAGCTGATTTTCTGGAAAAATTTTTGAAGGAACGGTCAAAAAATGTTTTGGCCGTGTACCCAGGTATTGTTTTGTTCTGTAGGCTTGAAATTTTGTTTTTTTGGGGGTTTGATATTGAACCAGGGGGAAGCGGTACAAGGTTTGGTTTTGACAGTTTTTTTGTAGAGTTGAGTTTTTTTTGCGGTGGCACCCAGAGAAGCGTTTTGGAGTGTTTTTTGGGTGTTTGGGGCCCGATTTTTTTTTGGATGGGTTTTGGGTGAACCCGGTGGTTGTGAAAGGAATCCAGAATGTTCCCTTTGGGTGTTAGGGATTTTAGTGTTGTTGAGGGGAGGGGTTGTGAGTTTTTTGCGTGCAAGGTGGATGATTTTTGAATTTTTTGATTTTTGTCGGATTTTCCAATGGTCCCTCAAATGGTGAGGGTTCTGAATAGCTTTTCTGTTGTTAGTTCATGAAGTTTTGGGAAATTAGGGGGGGTGAGTTTATCGTGTGAATCGTTGCTAGGAAAAAAATTTGTGTGGGGTGTGGGTTTGGGGGCCAAAATTGGGCTGGTACAGGATATCCCGGGGTTGGGAGGTAAAATTCCCTGGGGGAACCCATTCTAAGGTGGAGAGGGGTGCCCAGGGGGTTCCGGGGTTTTGGGAAGTCCGTAACCCAGGAAGTGCGAAAAGGCGCGTGAGATGAGCCCGGGAGTTTAACTGTTTTAAATTTGTTTTTTGAGGCCGTCTTGCCAGACCTTATAAAAAGGCCCTTTGCGGGACGCCCGAAAGTATGAGGGTTAAATCTGGGCTGTTGGCGAGACCGAGGGGCGATCTCCTCGAAAAGCGAGGGCGATAGCACTCTCGGCCCTGGGTTGGGGGCCCGAAAGCCGTTTTGCCTACTTTTGGGTATTTTGTTTTTTTCAAAAGTATTTTTAGGGGAGTTGGGGGTTTTTATAGCCTTCAAAGCATTTTTCCCCGGGAACTTCCAGCAATGAGAGGGGGGGCCCGGTATTTTTCCCACCCATGTGGATTTCCCTGTTTTTGGTATGGGGGTGATGGGGCTTTTTAAATTTCATCAGGGAAATACCCTGACCAATGATGCTTTGAAGATGTGGCGTACCCGCGGATCTTTTGGGGGTGGCAGATGTTCAAATGATTTTTTGGTTTAGTTGTTGCCCCTGGTTTTGTTTTTTGGTTTTTTTGATGTGTTAACAATTTTCGTGGGGGTGGGTGTGGGGGGGGGGACTGCCCTTTCTGTGAGTTTGTTTAAGTGATGATTTTTTGGGAGATTTAGGTTTCGTGGGCGTAGAAAGTGGTGCCCCGGTCCTGGGGTTTTGGGGGTCAAACCGGGCATTCTCGGGGGGGGAGATCTGGAAACCCCCGTGCCAAAAATTCCCCCTGGGGAAGAAGCCCCATCCCCCTTCCCCCGGGGAAAAAATTTTTGGCTGTTTGTGTTTTTATATGTATGGGGCGGTCTTTGTTTAAACCCCGGGTTTCTGAAGGAGCTCCAAAAATTCGGGGGGCTCGTGTTTTCCCGACTTTATTTTTTGTGCGGGGGGTTTCCCCGGGGGTTGTTTTTTCATATTAACCTGGGGTTTTAGTTGGTTTGAGTTCTCTGTATCGTTTTTCGTAGGTGGGTTTTCCCCCCCCGTGTTGTTGTTAGGGGTTTGTAGGTGCCTTTTATTGTTTTTTTAGAAAATTCGGGACGAGTTTTTTCTCGGTGGGGGGGAAATGGTTTTGTGTTTTTGTTCTGGGTAGGGCAGTCTGGCGTCGTATGTCTGTGTACCACGTTAAAGGGGTGGTTGTTTATCATGTGTTGGGTTGGCCCTGGGAGATCGATTTTTTGTGTGTTTTCAAGTGCTTTTTTAAATCCCTCCCCGTCTGCATGTTTTAAGGATTCTCGGGGTTGTGTTGGGAAACATGATGGGATTTTTTTTGAAAAATGTTAGTAGGGCGGGAGGGATCACTGGGGTGACCGTTGTCGATATTTTGGGGAGTGTGGTGTGCTCTGTGGTTGCAAAATCCCATGCAGGGTTTGCTGGTTTTATGGGAATGTATGAGGGGGTGTGGACCGGGGGTGGTTTAGTTTCCCCGTTTTTGTAGGAGGCCAAGGGGCCCTTGGGCCCACTGGTTTTTGTGAGGGATCCCAAAAAGGGGGTTTTTGGTTTTTAAAATCTCCCATGATGGGGGTTGGTTTTTTGTGGGCCCCAGGAGCTCAGGGTGTCGGGGTTTTGGGATGTTTTTTGGTCTTGTGGTGGGATGTAGAGTGTTGCCCGTATAATGGGTTCCTTTTGGTGTGTTTTAAATTCGACTGCCAGGGGGGCAGAGGGAAGTTAATTTAAAGATTTTGTTTAGAAAGTTTTTTTTGATCGCAAAATTTCTACGGGCCCCGCTTCTTCCTGGGTTTGTTGGGAAAAGTAAAATTTTGTATGGGGGAGATTTGTGGGGTGGGTTATTGAGCCCATGGCGTTTTTTAAGGGGTGAATGTGGGTTTAAGGGTTTTGAAAGCATTTTGAGAGTCGTTTTTGTGGTTGGGCCCGTGTAATACATTGTGTTGGGTTTGTGAGGCGTGAATGTAGTGATGTGTTTTAATCAGGTTTTGGGCCTGTGTACTTGTCTGGGCCCAAAGAGGGTCCATTTTTGATTTTTTTGGGTTTTCTTGGGGTTTTTTGATCAAACCTGTTGTTACCAGGGGTTTCCTGTGTAAAATGTTCGGGGGAGGGTTTCCAAACTATGACCATATGTATTCTCCCCCCCCCCTTGAGAGAAGAGCCCTTTTAAAACTGCCTTCTGTATTTGACCAATTCAATCGGCTTTAGTATTTATATTTTTCGGGGTTTATGGGGGAAAAAGTCTTTTTTCCCTAGAATTTGGGGTCCTTCAACCCTTCAAACCATCAGGGTTTTTCCGGGAACATCCCCATAAAGGAAGGCGTTTCATTGGTTATATGGATCAGCCGAGGGCGGGGTGCCCCCCTTTGCCCGGGGGGGGTCTCTTTTGGGGGGACTTTTTAAAGGTGGGGGAGAGCAACCTTTTTAGAGATGATGGGCCCCCCAGGGGAGGTTGCGTTGCGGGGTTGACGGAGGGGGTCAGGGCCGGGGTAGCAGGGTTTGTAGGAAAGGGGTGGGGGGACGGGGCAATTGCCTGTTTCCCGAGCTTGGACATGGGGGGGTGTTTCAGATTTTTTGTTTTTTGTTGGGGGAGGGGGAGGGTGGAAAAAACCCTTTGGGGTCCCCATGGTCCTTCCCTAGGTCGAGCTCTGGAAGGTTTTTTTCTCCCCAGTGCTTCCTTTGGGTGTTCCTGAAGCCTCTTTTGGGGGTTTTAAAGGTTTTTAAGGTTGCAGCAGTAAACCCCTACCAAAAATTTTTGGACAGGTTGTTTGGGAGGGCAAGGGCACGTGGGTCTACTTTGGGTTTTTTTTTTCGGGTCTCTCTTTTATGTCCCGGGGACCGGGTTTATTTAGTGGTTTCCAGCATTTGTTTTTGCCTGCACTGGGCTTTTGCTGTTTTTTGGGCAACTGTTTTAGGGTTTATTTCTTTTTTTTTTTCTCCCCTCTCCTTCTCTTTTTTTTTGAGAGGGGTTTATGGGTTTTTTCCCGGGGGGGAAAGCTGTTTGGGAAAAGGTGCGGTGTGGGCCCCCCCACAGTTTCAGGCTTTTTTTTGTGGCTAGGGCATGTGCGGTATGTGTCCCTTTCCCGGTCCGCCTCGGAGATTGGGTTTTTTTTTTTCCCTTTTTCAGGAGGACTTAAAGGGGCCCCAAAACATAGCAAAATTTATACACTGTCTCACGGGGGAAAACGTTCAAATTCGATCGCCATTGGTTTCAAAGTTTTAGCTTTAAGAAAATAAATGCCCCCCTTTATTTTTTTTTGCCCAGGCGTGGTCGGGGAAAAACTTACTTCATCAGAGATGGTTTTCATTTATTGGGGTGTTTTTCCCCCTTTTTTGGGGGGGGTGAAAATCCCTGATTCATTGGTGATGTCGTTTGTGTTTTCCCCATTAACAACCGTCTGTCTAGTTTTTTTAAAAACAGCGTCTTTTGCCGCATATCCAAGGAAGGATCGGTGTGGGAACCCCCCCAAATTTTCCAGTTTTTTATGGGTCATGAGAGAAAAAAGGGGTTTCTCTGCCTGTTTGGCATCGTCATAAAATGCAACAACCTTTATTTGGGGGGGGTAGTACCCAAAATACTCTGATTTTGGCCTAAAAATTTGGGGCGAGGGGGGGGGTTTAAAGGCGGCTCGGGGCGGGCCGCCCTTTTACATTTATCTTTTTCTTTTGGGCCCTGGGTTTGGTTTTTAGAGGGCGTCAGGGGTGAGTGGGGGCGTGAGGGGGGAGGGGAAAGGGGAAGGGGGGGGGAAAATGATTTAGAGGAGAGAAAGTTTGAAATTTAGAGGCGATAGTGGAAATTTTCAAGGGCCTGCGCTCCCACCCCCCCAGGGTTTAGTGGTTACGTAAACCCGTGAGAGGGATCGGAGTTTTTTGGGGTTTGGGGTCTCCCCCTTTCTGCCAAAACCTTGCTACAAAAGGGGGAGCAGGGAGAGGCGCGCCCAAACCAAAAACCCCCCAAAAAAAGTTCGAGGTTATGTAGGTTTCCCGGTGGCCACAAGGGAAATTTAAGAAAATTTGGAGGAGGGAGGGGACACCTAAATGTCACCCCAGACGGTGGGCCCCCTATAAAGGTTTCCCTGGATAGAAGAGTGCGGGTTGGGGGGGAGGGTAAGTTTCCCCCTCACCCGTAAATAGTCAACAAAGAAGAAAAAAAACCCCTGAAGGCAGTGGAAAGCAAAAAATCCTGAAAACCGAGGAAATTGCAGATCTTTACGTTTGTGGAGAGGTCAGAAAAGCCAAAAAAAATTTGCGGCGCGATTGAGGTTCCCGGTATCCCCGGATGGCTCAATGAACTTTGAGGTTTTGTTTTTCTATTAGGTTTTCTCTCTTGGCATTGGGCCCAGGTGCCCGGGGCCTGTGAGATCCGCCCCGGGCCCCGGGCCTTTTTATAGCCGAACCCCCGCAAAGGGTTTAGCAAGGCTAGTAACTAGCCCCGGGAACGAGCCCAAAAATATTCCCCCCCCCCTAGATGGCGTGGCAGGTTTTTCACCCATTTAAAAAAATTTTTAACCCCAAGTGAATATTTTTACCCAAACCCCCTTTTAAACCTCATAAAAAATTTCTAGAAAAATTTTTAAGAAAAAAGTTTTAAAAAAAGAAACCTTTAAATTTAAACCCTTTTAAAAATTAAAAAAAAGTGCTTTAAAAAAAGGGAAAAGAAAAAAAAAAGGGGAGGTTTTCCTTTGTTTAAAATAAAAAAAAAAATTTTTTTTTGCCCAAATTAAAAAATATTAAAATAAAAAAAAATATACATAAAAAACCCGGGGAAGGCAAATCAGCACGGGGGGTTATGCGGGTTTTCCCCAAACTTTTAGGGGGGGAATCAACATTTCTTTCTCCGGCGGGATTTTGGGGCCGTATGGGTCACTTTCATTACTCGTATTATCATTTTTTAATTTCTTTTTTTTTAAAATTTGTATAACGAACAAAATAAGAGTAATAATGATAATAATGAAAAATGGAGTAGATATCATATAGCTATTATTTTCATTTTTAACATTTTCTTTATTTACTATTAGATAATTACAATATATATATATATAATATAATATATATATAATATATATAATATATGTGGGTGTGGTTTGTGTTTGTGTGTTTGTGTGTGGTGTGTGTATGTATGTATGTATGCATGCATGTATGTTGTATGTATGTGTGTATATATATAAAATATATATATATATATATATATATATATACAAAATATAATATATATATATATAAAAATATATATATATATATATATAATATATATATATATATATGTATGTATATATGCATATATATATAATATATATATATATATATATATATATTATATTAAAATATATATATATATGTATATATATATATAGATAGATATAGATATATAGATATATATATACATAATGTGTGTGTGTGTGTGTGTGTGTGGTGTGGGGTTGGTGTGTGTGTGTGTGTGTGTGTGTGTGTGTGTGTGTGTAGTATGTATGTATGCATGTATATATATAAAATATATATATAATATAGAATAAAATATATGATTTTAATATAATAATATTATATAGTAAAATATTAATATATATATACACACACACATACACACACAATAACACACACACACACCACAAATATATATAATATATATAATATATTAAATATATATATATATATATATATATATGTGTGTGTGTGTGTGTGTGTGTGTGTGTGTGTGTGTGTGTGTGTGTGTGTTAGTAGTACTATTACGAACAAAATAAGGGTAATAATGATAATAATGATAATAGGAGTAGATATCATATAGCTATTATTTTCATTATTAAACATTTTCATTATTTACTATTAATATAATAGATAATAGATATAATATATAGATATATATATACATATATGTGTGTGTGTGTGCGTGTGTGTGTGTACATATATGTGTATGTGTGTGTGTGTGTGTGTGTGTGTGTGTTATGTATGTATGTGTATATATATATTATAATATAATATATATATATATATATATATATATATATTATATATAATATATGTATATATGTATATATATATGTACATATATATATATACAATAAAATATATATATTATATATATATATATATATATAAAATATATATATTATATGTGTGTGGGGTGGGTGTATGTGTGTGTGTGTGTGTGGTGTGTGTGTGTATGTAAAAACGGTAACAATTTACAAATTCATTTAAATAATGAAAATAATTATAATAATGATATTTAAACATCGTACTATTATTATTATTGTTACTGTTATCATTGTTTTATTAGTATAATTACAAAAAAAATGTATATTATAGCTGCAATAATTACAATAATAAGAAATAATGATTTTTAGTAATAAAGTTTCAAAATGTGATTTTTGTTATTATTATATTTTTGTTTTTATTACTATTTCCCTATTAGTATAACTACCAAAACAATATCATCGTGGACACACGAAGGCATTATCACAACACGAGGGCGAAGCGGGTGCTATATGAACGGGTGAAACAAACAAGCCGGGACGAAACATCAAAAATAGAATAACATTGCGAGGACTCATTGATGGTGTATCAATCATGGATCTTGATATTTTTGAAGTTCATCGAAAAATAGTTGAGGTATGTCAACGTGATCCTCGCATCACCCCACAGCGAGATGGTAGCTTGATAGTTGAGGTTTCGTCACCAGAGAGTGACCGTCTGCGTGCGATATGCAACATCCCTGGGGCTTAAGTTTCATGGTCTCCTCACAAAACCCTCAATCAGTGTAAGGGAATTGTCTTTTCCCGAGACCTGATGAGGTATTCTGAAGAGAAACTGTTAGAGGAACTAGAGAATTTTAATGCAGTGGTAGTAAAATATTTAAGAAGAAAGTTGATGGTTTGGAACAGGCAACACCAGCTCTCCTTCTAATTTTTAACACGTTAGTCCTTCCAGAATCAGTTAACTTGGCATGGTACCACTTCAAGGTAAAGCCATATGTGCCCAACCCTATGCCGTTATAAGGAAAATGGACAACCAAGAGTATGTGTAAAGTGTGGTACAACAGGTCATCAAGGAGATGACAACTGTCCAGGCCCAATATGCTGATACCACTGCAAAAAAGCTCATGAAGTTTCTTCAAAGCAATGTAAAAAGTATAAATTTGAAAAAGAAGTATTGGCAATAAGGAGCAAGGAGAAAGTTAGTTTTCCAGAGGCAAAGCGACGTGCCCGTGTGCTGATTGCACACGGGCATTATTTACTATTAATATAATTACAATATATATGTATATATATATATATATATTTTATATATATATATATTTTATATATATAATATGTGTGTGTGTGTGTGTGTGTGTGGTGTGTGGGATGTATGTAGTATGTATGTATATATATAAAAACATATTTAAAATAATATATAAAATATATATATATATATATATATATGTGTGTGTGTGTGTGTGTGTGTGTGTGTGTGTGTGTGTGTGTGTGTGTGTGTGTGTGGTGTGTATGTAAAACTGTAACAATTACAAATTCATTTTTAATAATGAAAATAATTATAATAATGATTATTATAACATTGTTACTATTATTTTTTTTGTTATGTTTTCATTGTTTATTTGGTATAATTACAAAAAAAATGTATATTATAGCTGCAATAATTACAATAATAATGATAATAATGATTTATAGTAATAAAGATTCAAAATTGATTTTGTTATTTATTATTATGTGTTTATTACTATTTCCACTATTAGTAAACTACCAAAACAATATCATCGTGGACACACGAAGGCATTATCACAACACGAGGGCGAAGCGGGTGCTATATGAACGGGTGAAACAAACAAGCCGGGACGAAACATCAAAAATAGAATAACATTGCGAGGACTCGAGCGGATTCCACACAATGGTCAACAGGACAAGACGCAGATACAAAAAAAAATAGAGGCACACCATGATATCAAAGTGCTGAAAATGTCTCGTGACAAAGTCACACCACGTGACGGACCAACAGAAGCAAATAAGAAGGCACGAGTGCGAAAACAAGTAGTTCTAAGTGATCGCATCACATACCAGGCTAGAAACAAGAAAATAACTGGTAGGACAGGTAGAAAAAGTTTAAATGATAAATACAGTGTTGAAAATGTGTTGAGACACAGGAAAGTAACAGTAACATCCAGTAGACATGTCATTTTTGTGGCACATCTACGTAAGCTCTCCCCCCTAACGGAAGCCGCCTTGCCGCGTTGGGGGGCCTTGAGGTCCCAATGATCTGGTGAGCCGGACCAGAGGGCTACCCATACTGGAGGGGTCACCAGTGAGGGATGAGACAAAATGGCTTCCTGGTGTACCAAGGCCTATGAGATCACCCACCCCTGGTTCATTCCATCTTGCACCAGGGAGAACTCTCCCACGTGTGTTTGCCGTGCATGGCATCCCGTATTACCAGGAGACAGGAGTCCTGGAGGTTGAGCGATGCTACACGCTGCGCACTGCGGCTAGCGACCACCTCTTTGGTCCTTTATTTTGGTTAGACGGGTGGCTTGATCAAGGCCTAGTCAAGTAAATCGGCTGGTCAAATATAGTAGGGTCAAGCAGGCACTGTTCAGTCTGTAGCACATAGGTCCCGCGACTGCCATCAGTACTGTAATAGTGGCTGTGTATATTTCCTCATTACCCCTGTGGCTGTTGGGAGATTTTGAGCCCAACTCCATGGACTCCATGGTGGGTGAGGGGTGAGGAAATTAAGAATTCTAATTTGTATGAATACTACAAATTTTCAAAGATCTAGCTCCTCCCTGACGACCTAGGAATCCCCCGACTATTCCCTCTGGAACATCACGTATTGTCACTTTGGAAACGTTTCTAGCTTGCAAAGGGCAAAAATGGGAATCGTAATGGTTCCGGGCTCAGGGAAAAACCCGGTAAGAAGGGGGGAAGTCCTCAACCCCTAAGGAAATCTTACATGGTAAAAATGAGAGTATTTCATTTTAAATAAAATACCTAGTAGTAAAGATCATTTATGGTGTATCAATCATGGATCTTGATATTTTGAAGTTCATCGAAAAATAGTTGAGGTATGTCAACGTGATCCTCGCATCACCCCACAGGGGAGATGGTAGCTTGATAGTTGAGGTTTCGTCACCCGACGAGAGTGACCGTCTGCGTGCGATATGCAACATCCCTGGGGCTTAAGTTTCATGGTTTTCCTCACAAAACCCCCAATCAGGTAAGGGGAATTTTCTTTCCCGAGACCTGATGAGGTATTA
>NC_051394.1:29367263-29389763 GCF_015228065.2 Penaeus monodon
TGTTTGTGGTGTTGGGTTTGTGGTGTATTGGTGTTATTTTATTTTATATATATAATAATTATATATATATAATATATATTTTTTAAAATATAATTTTTTTTTTTTAAAAATAAAATATTTATATTAATAATATATATATATATATATATAAATTATATATACATGTGGGGGGGGGGGCGTGTTAATAATACACAAAATACAAAAACAAACCAGACCACAACACACCACACACACACACCCCTCACACCACACACACACAAAACCCCCCCACACACACAACACACACACCACAACAAACCACACAAACACCAACAATAATATATATAATATATATAAATATAAAACAACGGATATTAAATAATATAAATAATATAAATATTTTAATTTTATATATAATATTTATAATTATATAAATATATATATACTAAAAGATAAATATATATAATATATATATTATATATAATATATAATATATAATATATATGTGTGTGTGTGTGTGTGGGGTGGTGTGGTGGGTTTTTTTTTTGGGTTTTGGGTGATAATTTTATATAATAAATTATATAATTATAATAATATGTATATATATAATTTATAAATATAATAAAATAAATATATTATAAATTATAAAATTTTAAATATGAAATATAATACACACCACACAAAAACACACAAACACAAACACACACTCACACACACAACACACCCACACACACAAAACACACACACTTTCCCACACACACTTTCCCACACTTTCCCACACACAACACACAAAACACCCCCACGACACACACCAACACACACACACACACACACACACACAACCAAAATATTTTATAATATTTTATAAATATATATATGTATATTATATATTATATTTATATAATATAATATATATATTTTATAATATATATATTTGTGTGTTGGGTGTGTGTTGTGGTGTTTGGTGTGTGTGTGTGTGTTATGTGGTGGTGTTGGTGGGGTGTGGTTGTGTGGTGTGTGGTATATATATATTATAAATATATATTATAATATATATATATTACAATAAAATTTATATATATCTGGTGGTGTGTGTGGGTGTGTGTGGGTGTCTGTTTTGGTGTGGAGTTTTTGGTGTGGTATGTGGTGTGTGTGTGTGTTTTTGTAAATTATTATATGTATATATATATATTATATATTAAATATATTATATATAAAATATATATATTATATAAAATATATATTATATATAAAAAAAACACACACACAACACAAAAAAACAAATTTTATTTTAAAAATCTATATTATATTTATATAAAAATTATATATAAAAATTTTTTAAATAATATCCAAAAAAGAAAAGGTTTATAGATATACATTTATAAGGCTTAAATTAAAATTAAGATATTTTTTACTATTAAAATATATAGAAATAATATATATATATATATATAATATATAATAAATTAATATATATATATATATTATATAATATATAAAATTAAAATTATTATTTTTAATAAAATATAGATATATATATTATTTAAAAATATATATAAAATAAAAGTTATATTTAAAACAACAACACCCCAAACAAAAACACACACATTTATATAAAATTATATTATATATTTATATAAATATATATATATATATATATATAAAAATAATATACTCATTTAAAAAAGGGTGGGTTTTCATGTCTGAGCCGCCGTGGCTAGCAGATATCAATTGCAGTTTCACGTTGTGAGTTTTTGGGAGTGAGTAGTGGGAGGGTCCCCATTTCCTTTTCCCGGAGAGTCCCGGGGTTTTTATTTTTTGGGTAACATTTTTATTTTATCCGGGGTTGGGGCGCATGACTTGAGCGGCTTGGCCCCAGTGGGGCAGGCAAAAGAGGGGAAATTTCCTTTCCAAGGGAAACAACGCGGCGGTCGGGACTCGAAAACCCCGAACCAGATTGCCCTGTGACAGTTTTGAGTCGACGCTCTAACCCTTCGGGCCCCCGCGGCCTTATATATATATAAAATATATAAATTTTATATATAAAATTTAAAAATATATATTAAAAATATATATATAAAAATTTAAAAAAATATTATATATAAAAATATATAATATATATAAAATATAATAAAAATAGAAAAATAATAGATAAAATATACAATTAAAATATATATATATGTATAAAATAGTAAAATATATAATAAAAGAATAGGTATAATTTTATTATCTATATAATAATAAAAATATAATAATTTAAAATTATATTATTATAATATAATATTATATAATATATATAATAAAATATATATATTATTAATTTAAAATATATATATATATATATAAATATATATTTTTTTAAATATTAAAATTTAAAAAATAATTTTAAAAAAAGCGGGGGAATTTTTTTGGATATTCAGGGAATGTATAAAAAGGGGTTTTTTTTTAAAACTAGCAAGGAATTTATTTAAAAATTTTAAAAAATTTTACTAAAAATTTTTTATAAAAAATTTAATTTAGTTTATATATTATATATAAAAATATAATAATATAATTAATAATATATTAAAATATATAATATAAAATATATAATATATATTAATATATATAAAATAATTATTAATAATTATATATAAATATATATATATATATATATATAAATAATATGTTTATATATTATATATATAATATATATAACATATATTTTAAATATATAGTTATTATTTTATAATATATATATATATATAAATATAATATTATAAAATTTATATATATTAAATATGTATATATATTTGTGGGGTGGGGGTGATAGGATGATACGGACAGCCTAGTAAAAAAAGTAATATGTTTTTAAAACTAAGACAGGGGGAAAATTTATTTGATTTGCTAGAAAAATTTTACCTGAAGAACGCTTTTTACCCTTTAAAAATCGTCAGCTTTCACCAAACTGCAGAAAACATTTTTTTTTATTTTTTTTCCATTTCAAAAAAACTTTCCCCCTTGCCCTAGCCAGGTTGTGGTAGTGCTGGCGTCATATTGCCGCCTCCCCGTCTCATTACCCCCGGACTTTCATGACTGTTTCTCTCGCGTCTTATGGGGTTTCTTCACCCTTTTTGCGCTGCAGTAAGGGGGACCAGTCCACTTTTAGGGAGTGTGATAGTGGAAAAATTTTATTTTGATAAATTTTTATATTGCTATGTCTATGTTATGTGGTGTGTGTATGGAGTGGTGTTTGCGGGGGTGTGCGTGTGGTGTGCATGTGGTGTGGTTTTGGGGTTGGCGTGTGCGGCGTTTTGGTGGTGTGGGGTGGCGTGTAAGTACACACACACCTATGGGTGGGGTGTGTCTGTGTGGTGATTGAAAACAAAACACACACCACACACACCCCACACACACACACACACATATATATATATATATATATATATTATATATAATATATATATATAATAATATATATATGTGGGGTGTGTGTGTGTGTGTGTGTGTGTGTGTGTGTGTGTGGTGTGTGTGTGTGTGTGTATGAATGTATGATATATACATATACATTAATAAAATATATATTATATTATATATATATATTTTATAATATATATATATATATATATATACACATATATATGTACAAATATGCACCTCTATAGATACATATATGCATAAATATAATGTTTTTTCCAGTACAAACATACTGTCTCAAAAAGATATTAACAATATAATATATATATATATTATAATATATATATATATAATATATATAATATATATACATTATATGTGTGTGTGTGTTTTGTGTGTGTGTGTGTGGTGTATGTGTGTATATATTTATCTATTTATCTATCTATATACATATACATCTAAATGAATAAATAAATAAATAAATATATATATATATATTATATATATATTTTATAATATATATATATATATATATATATATATATATATACATATAACATATATCACCATGATTCGCTGTTAACCCGTAGACTTTCAATTCAATACTACTAAAAAAATTTAAAACGCCTTCATCTACGTTATTGGGGAAATTTGGTAATACATTTCAAATATACAGAAATTACTTTATCCAAAACACATGGAAGCATTTAAACCCTTTACATCATATATTTACAATAAATATATGAGCATTTATGAATGCAAAAAAGGGAGACACTTAACCGTGACCCAAAAAAAATGGCTATTTTTGCTTAGACTCAGGGGTTAAACCCAAATAGTAGGCCTTGTGAGGGGCTATGGGGCAATATCAAAAAATATGAAGTGAATTAGACTGATTTTTTTTCACTTACAGTACAGTATTTACTTTACTCATCGCTCACATATCAATACACTGGAATTTTTCCATGAAGTGTTCTTGTCCTATAGCTATTGACAATATTAAACTATTCACAACAAGTAAAACCCGATTCTGAAAAGGGCGGTAGGGGCTAAACAGAGAGATTATTAAATAATAGTCAGGGGGGAACTACAGCCAGAATTAATATTATAAAAGCCCCTTTAATATAAGTAGACTTTACAAAATAACTGTACAAAAAAAGAAATACAACAAAACAAAATCACACACCCACAGCACAAACACAAAAACAAAAAAATTACATCAAGGGCTAACCCCGCGGGGGGCATGGCCGCACCCCCCTTCGCTTAAAACCAGTGGGTCCCTCGGCGAGTATCCGGGTGGGCCCATCGGCCCATCTCTAATTCCTGCGAAGGATCGTCGGGCTCAAGCCATGACCTCCTGGGTCGTCCCACAGGCCTCCTCCACCAGGTTGTCTGGCAAAGAGACAAGAGGGGCGGGTCATCCACGGGAAAGAGCTGGGTGCCCATATAGCCGAGTCGCCCCGGATTATGAAGTAACAAAGTTCATGCCAGCTCTCGGTGTAACCTTTGGGGGGGAATGGTTTGCCAACGTTACCCATGATCTAGTGAAGGACTTGTAAAAAAAAGGCATCAAGACGAGATCCAAGACTTTGGGATAGCATCCAGGTTTCGTTCCTCAGAAAACTGGCAGTATAAAGGGCCCTTTGAAGACAATAGTTTGGTCCTTTCAAGGTCCGACATCCCAAAGTCTTGTGATCGATTTAGGGTCCTGTTCCAGCCAACCGTCTGGACTTCTGGTCTGAAACCCAGAGATATGAACCGCACTAAGGGATTAAACTCTCTGTAACTTTTAACATCCTGCGAAGCATGGATCGATGAATGGGTTCCCTAAAAAGGCACCCAGAGTCCCGAATCTTGGTCTTGGGCAGGAGAACTTTGGGTAAGGGCTTTCTCATTTCTAAAAAGCTCAAAAGCCCCCCACCAGTGACCCAAGGATCAGAAGGATAGCAAAATCATCGGGAAAGAAGGGCGAGACTTGATATTGCCCCCGTGTTGCACTACGCGACTTTGGGTAGTAGCTTGCCCATATTTTAGTCCCCAAAGGTCTTAAAAGTGTTGTTTCAAGGACACAGCCCTTTCCCCAACCCCCCAATTAAAGAGAAAAAGTTCGACAGACCCTCACTACACTTTACAGCACTTTCAGTACCAGTATAGAGGTTAGATTAGACCAAAATCTACATGGGACCCCTGAGTTCAGGATCTCCCATACGTTTCCCCGATGCACAGTCAAATGTTTTTGAGGTCGTGTATTTGAAACAACCACGAAAAACTCACAAAAGTTTTCCAAAATTACTTGAAGCACTAGTATACAGTTATGTGAACTTGTTTAAAAAAAAATAGACTGCCCGGTCTCTGAGCCTTAGTAGGTGGTTGCGGATCTTTTCAGAAGAAGGGGGCGAAAACTTCCCTGTAGCTGAGCAGTCCAATCCCCGGGTTAGTTGTACAATCCCAAGACCCCCTTTCCCCTTCCAGAGAGGGAGCCCACGGCCCTCAAAGGTTAGGGGGAATGGTACCAGACTGCCAGAGGAAAGGGCAGGACTTTTTGCACCCCCTGACCCAAGGTTCCCCCCCCAGCTTTTAAAGTTTAGCAGGGATCCCACATATGCCTGAGATTTCCACTTTCAGCTTGGAAATGAACCAAACCTTTGTTAGGGTGGAGGTTCGTCGTGGGGTGAGTCCGCACAGGTTTTGGACATCGTTTGTACCCAAGCAATTGGAGGGTCTGCCTGGTACAACTCCCCCAAGTTCACGAACCCAAAAATTGAGATGATCCATCCACCCGCTGTCGGACTGCAGCATTGTGGGGAGGGTTAGATTTCGCTTTTCAGGGCAAAGGTCATTTACCAAGAAATGGCCTTTCAACCTTTCCAGCAAGTTTCCGATGAACGTTCCGCCCCTTTCAGCAGGCCCGAGCCCTAGTACCATGGGCGATGCAAGATTTGTTTACCATTAGCCAACCCATGGCCGTTTCAGGGGGCCTTAATGCTCCAGGGAGAGGGAAATTTCTCCCTTTGCTTCGGGGTATGCCAATAGCCCCGGGGCGTTCGATTTTTATGGCTTGAAGAGCCCCAGAGCAAGGGTCATCGTTTTCAAGTTCGTGAACGGTCAGAGACTGCCATGGTAAAACCCATGGGCACACCTCCTCCTTTACCCGTCCAAGTGAAACACCTAGAGTGGCACAGGGGAGGGGGAGTTTTAAAGGGACCGTGGCAGGCCAAGAATCGGCACTCCGGTAAACCCATGAAATAAGAATTGGTCGACCCCCTTGGCCACTGTACCCGTATTGTACCGTCCAGTGGGGGTTGGGGGTTGGTTGGAGCGTGGTACCAGGAGCCAGGATCCTCATTTCTGGGCCCTAGCAAAGTCCCGGAAAAAAGGAGGCTGTTTCGCTGTTGGGATCAGCTCCCGAGCCAGGGGGCAGACAGACATTCCAATCGCTCGGTACGCCGGAACCACAGAAGCCCCCAGAGCAAGTGAATATCTCGCTGGGGAAATTTGTCTGCCCGATGCGAGTTGGATAAAAACCCCTCTTTAATCGAGTTTACAAACTTTGGTAGGAGTGTATACAAAAAATAAGAGAATGAACCCAAAAGGGCTTAAAGTTTTCAAAATCTAAATTTCCCCAATAGCCATCAACCGGGTCCCCTCAACTCCCGGGGGGCTGAATCGGCTGGAGGGTATGGCTACACCCTGGAGGGATGACACTTTGCACCCCGACCAGTAGTAGGTGTACCCCCCCATATGATCGTCCCCCTGCCAAATTTCTCCCCTCTGAGGGGGCAGCCCCCTAACTCCCAGTCGCCCAATTCCCTCGAAGCATGGTTAACCGTTTTCCTGCCACAAGGACCAAGGCCTACCCAGAAAGTCACCTGAGGTTAAGCCTCAGGCAGTCACCTGGGGCACGCTACCTCTGCCCCCCTCACCGATGCTCCCCCCAAAAAAAGGGGGGTCGGCGGGCGTGGGGCCCCCCGTCCGCCTGTGGGGTTCCCGAGGGCTTGCCCCACAAGTTTTAGCTGGGTTTGGGGCCCCCCCAGGGGTAGGTGGGACAAGTAACTCTCGTTCCCCTCCTGCGCCCCCAAAATTTGCCCTCCCAGGGGACCCCCAACCGCTTGCTTTCCGTTGGATAGACAGCATCTTCCCCCCCGCAATCCATTCATTTGATTTGTGCCAGAGGGTTTCAGGAGGAGGAGGACTGGCAAGGGCCACCTCCCCCGAGCCACCAATTACCTCAGGGTGGCTAGGGGGCAGGGGGTTGGTATGGACTAGGGGGTGTCCGGGCCGGGAGCCATAGCTCCGTACCTTGGGGCTCCTGCTGCTACGAATCCCCACGTTTAGCCTGGGACCGCAAGTGCCCCGTTTCCCCTGGGGTGGCACGAGGAGGCACGGCTGAATTCGAACGGAGAGGCCGACCCGGCAGGGGGGGACTTATACAAAGCGCCCCTTTTTTGTTAGGCTAGCCAGGGTGGCAGCTGTAGCGAGAAGGGATGAAACACTTAAAAATTCTAGGCTACCACGCCATTGTTAATACCTTGGCAGAGGCAAACCCCCCAAAACAAACAAAATTTTAACAACATTCGTGTATAACACACACACACACACAGTGGTGTGTGTGTGTGCAAAAAAGATAGATAAATAAATGAATAAAAAAAACAAAAAAAAGTGATAAACACCGTGAGTGTACATAACTTACACACACAAATTTAAAGTGTTGTGTAAGTTATTTTCCCTAATTTTATGTGTGTGTGTTTAGAGAGAGAGAGGGGGGGAGAGAAAAAAGAAAAATATTTATTTAAATATATGTAACTTTAGAATGTGTGAAAATGAAAGAGGGGGGAAAGTTGTGTTTAGGTTTTGTGTGTGTTTGGGGTGTGGTGTGGTGTGGGTGTGTTGTTGGGTTTTTTCGTGTGTGTGTGGTGTTGTGTGTGGTGGTTGTGGGGTGTGTGTTGCTTATTGATGCCAGTGTTATCGATAATTTTTTTTTGTATTTTTTTCCTCTTTTTTTCATTTTTCATCATATCTAGTTACTATAATAATTTAATAAAAAAAATTTTTCCCTGGAGCCCCAAGTTGTTTTTTGTATTTAAAGTAATTTTTTTTCAAGTCAGTATCATAAATATTTTAAAATTTATATATGTATGGTCGGGTCAAACCAATGCACACACACCACACAACACACACACACACACCACACACACACACACACACCACACACAAAAAAATAAATAAAAAAATAAACGCCAATATACAACACGCACCCTAGGAAAGCCCTTTTATACATGAAGAGGTTGTAATATTTTAGTTTTAAGGGTTTTACAAAATTTTTTCCGATTATTTTCAAAATTTCTTTGAGATAAAACTTTTACGAGCTAGCTGTTTGGGACCTTTGATGGTTTAACAGTTTTGTTTCTTTACTTTTAAAGGGATCGTTGTTTTCATGAAAGACTAAAAGTCAATCTTGCTATCTAGAAGCTGTATGTAGAATAATACAAGTCTAGCTTTGAAGAAAACGGAATGATAAAATAAGTAAAACATCTTATATGCCTTTCATGCGGACAGCTAAAACTTTGTAGATCAAGGGAGGAAATATTTTTGAAAGAATCCCAGTTATTATGGGCAGATACGGTATCACATAGTATCTCCGAAAATACAGTCTTTTGCATCTCCGTGTTTGGTGTCCGGGGAAAATACGTCCCTTTTCCAGTTACCATTTTTTCTGTTTTTCATCAATATTGCAGACTCTTATATGTAGTTATAGTGATATTACTATTAGAATTACTTTTGATGATGGTAAAAATAATATTAATAGTAACAATAATAAAAAGACTAATGACAATACTAAAATGATAATGATGATAATGATAATTTTAATAGTAATGAGAATAATAATAAAACAATATTGATAATAATTCCCAAGAGTATTATAAAAATAATGATATTAATTATGATAATTACAAAAAAATATGGCGATGACAATAACAATGATCATGATGGTAGCAATAATGATAATGATAATATATATCACAATGATAATAATGATTAAAATTTATGTAAATACCAAAAGTGACAATGATAAATGGTAATGATTTTAAAACAATAGGGTAATCTTTATTATCATAAATATTTTCACTTTTGTTTTATGTTGTTGGTGGTGTTAACTTTATTTATATTACTAAAATAACAGCAACTAGATAAACAAAATAAAATACAAATGACTTTGTCTATTCCAAAGTTTTTATTCTGATTTCTTAAACATAAGGACATTGCAATGCGAATCACTTAAATGGTTATTTGCAAGGATTATGTAGTAAATAACTGTTTGAAAAATGTAATGTAAATAAGACAAATATCCTGATGTCTATTACACGCTAATATTAAGCAAGAAAGATTGATTTCAGCTAAGAAGTACTTGTTATATGTATTGAAAATTCATATTCATGAAATCTCTTAATTCCATGGGGTAACAGTAGAGTAAATAAACATTTGGTTTTATAGAAAATACCCTTTCCCTAAAAGATGGAAAAAAACAAATGTGATGAAACACACATTATGACAATAATGATAAACAATGATGATAAAAATTTTACATTATTAGTATACTTTTACTGTCATAATTTCTGTTATTACTATCATCAACTTCATTACCATTGGCATTATTATTATTATTATTAGTAGTAGTAGTAGTAGTAGTAGTAGTAAGAGCAGTAGAAGTAGTAGTACTAATAATTATAATTGAAATTACTGTGATTATTATTATCATTACGATTAACTTTAATAATAATAATAATAGTAATAATAATAAAATAATAATAATAATAATAATAATAATAATAATAATAATAATAATAGCAAAAATAATAAAATAATGATCATAATAATAACAATGATAATAATAATAATAATAATAATAATAATAATGCTATTTTTATCATTATTATTGTTGTTGTTGTCTTATTATTATTATTATATTATTATTATTATTATTATTATTATTTTATTGTTATTATTGTGTTGTTTGTTGTTGTTGTTTTTGCTGTTGTTTTTTGTCTACTATTACTTTTATTATTACTATTTTTCCCTACTGTATTGTTATTGTTATTATCATAATAATTACCGTTCCCATTATTTTCTTTTTATTTTTAAAATTATAAATACTAAAACTTATCATTATTTTTACTATATTATCATTATTATTATTATTATTTTTATTATTTTTTATTATTATTTTTTTATCATTTCATTATATGACTAATATCATCATCATATATTTCATTATTATTGTTATTATTTTGTTTTTTTGTTACATTATTATTATCATTATTATCATCATCATCATCTCACATCATCATTATCGTCACCATCATCATCATCATCATCATTATTGCTATTATTAGTAGTACCATTATCATTATCACTATTATCTTAATATTATTATTATCATCGTCATTATCATTATGATATCATTAATAAAATTATTATCATTATCCCAATCATTTTTCTTTTATTATTATTATTATCATCATTACTGTTATTATTATCTTTTTTTTTTCATCATCATTATTATTTTCATTTATTTTTTCTTGTTACTTTTTTATTTTTTTAATATTAGTGAATGAAAACTATAAAAAATAATAATTATTATTAATATTTTTATGTTTTTATTTTTTTATTATTATTGTACACTTTTCAATCATTTATCATCATGATTATCCATCATCATAAAGGGGGGGTAACGCTTCCACCCACAAGGGGTCCCTCAGGCGAGTTCCAGGCAGGCCCTGCGAAGGTTCGTGAGCTCCCCAAGTCATGCCTCCTATTTAAAGGGGGCCCCGTAGGGAAAACCACTCCCGCTATGGGCTTTGCCACGAACCGGCACCCGGGTAAAACCCTAATTTCTGGAGGACCCCACGAGGTGAGAAGAAAAGGTCGATCCCCTTGGCAGCGTCCCATACGCTAACCAAGCCAGGAGGGGTTGGAACCCTAACAGGAGCCAGAAACCCTCATTCTCGGGCCCAGCAAAGTCCCGGGGAAGGGGCGTTTCACGTGGACAGCCCGACCCATGGGGGCCGACAGAACTTTAGCCAGCTCAACAAAAACCGGATACCCATAAAGGCCCCAGACAAGAAAAATTCACAGGGGAAATTTGTCTCCCAGGGTGTGATTTTCGTGTAGAATCCATTTCACACGATTTTGCGACACGGAGGACCCATACGCAAAATAAAGGAAATGAGCCAAAGGCAGCCCATTTTCAGGCCAAATACGCGCATCACCCGATGTACCCAACTACCGGGTTTTGAAGTCGGCTGAAGAGGCTAGGGCTGCTCCCTAGAGGTGATGCCCCCGCCCGCGACACCCATACTTGATCGTACCGCTGCCTAGCTCTTCTCCGAGGGGCAGCCACCTTCACTCCCACCGATCCACTTCCCTCGATTAGCGAGGTAAATGCTTGTCCTGCTGCAAGAGGACCAGATGTTCCAAAAAGGCCCCCCCATCTTACCCAGATAGCACGCCTGAGGTTATGCTCAGGGTGGTCCCTTTGGGTAATGAATACCCACCATATTCATTATTATCATTGTTATTGATTTTCTTTATTATTCAAAATGGAGTATTATCATTGTTTATTTTTATTAGTATTTTTTATTACTAGTTATTATTATCATTATTTCCTTAATATTATCATTATCATTATTATTATTGTTTTGTTGTTTTGTATTGTTGTAAGTTTGTTTGCTGTTGTTTTTGTTATTGCTAAATTATTGTTAATAAGGGATTGTTATTATTCTATCATCATTACTATTAATAGTAGTAGTACTGATATTATTATTATTATTATAATTATTTTAATTGATTGTTTGCTCTTATGATCATAATGATGATGATTATCATCATCATTATCGTTATGATCATCATCATCATCATAATGATCATCCAGCACATGATCCATCATCATGAACTCATCATTATCATCATCAATCCTCATCATCACATCATCATTGTTATTGTTGTGTGTTGTTATTATTATTAATTGTTATTATTATTATCATCATTATTATTTTTACTAGTAGTACGTGAGCAGTATCTTATTTTTATTAAATCACTATTATCATTAGTTACTATTATCATTATTATATGTTATTATTTTTTTTTTATCGTTACTATTATAACTTTATCATTGTTTTATTAATATGAGTATTATCATTATTACTCTAATTATTATTACTGTTCTTTTTTATTATTATCATTATCGTTTATTATATTTTATTATTATTTTTATTGTCTTTATTATTTTCTTTATAATTTTTTTTTGTTATTATTCTTATCATATTATTAATTATTGCTTTTGTTGATATTATTAATTATTATTATTATTATTATTATTATTATTATTATTATTATCATTAGTATTATTATCATTTATTATTATCCTTTCCATTATTTCTATTACTGTTATAGTTATCTATTATCATTATTGTCATTATTATTATTATCATTATATCATTAATTATTTTTATTTCTAATTACTAGCATTTAATATCTTTTATTACTAGTAGGATTAGTAGGAGTAGTAATCCTTATTATCATTGTTATTTTTTTTTTTTTCATATTATTCAGAGTATTATGATTATTTTTTATTTTTTTATTTATTGTTATTGTTATCATCATTATTGTTGTTACATTATTTATGTTACCGACTACCATTTTTATTAATTATCATTTTATTATTGTCAGTATTTATTATTATTATTTATTACTATTACTATATTAGTGTTAACATTTAATTATGATAATAATTACGTATCTTTTATTAATTTATTATTATCAAATATTTCATTATTATCACATTATCATAATTATTCTCATTATCTTTATCATTATTTTTGTAATTGAATTTTGTTATTATAGTTTTTATCTTTCTATATTTTATCATCATTTACTATCATTATCATCTAATCATCATTAAGAATCATCATTATCGAATTATTTCATTATCCTTGATATTATTAGCAAATAATCCGTTCATAGTAAAATACTAATTATCTTGCTGATCATCATAATTGTTATATCATAATTCATCTATTGGTATCATACTCACTACTATTAAAGAGCAAGAATATAATTGAAAGTACTAATATTAATAATTTATAATAATAGTAGTTATAATATAGAAATGAGGATAATGAATGCTTCTGTAATAAATGATTTTAACGATGCTAGTATAATACAATAATTATTATGATAATTAATAATGAATAATTTTTAATTATTTAATAATATTGTTACTATTATTATTGTTATTATTATTCTTATCATTAGTATTCGCCCCTTTATTTATTGTTTTTCTATTGTTAGTACTATTATTTCACGTTTCATTAGTATCCTTGTTATTATTATTGGTTGGTATCATAATATTGTGTTTTCATTAATATTATCTTTTATTTTATCAAACCATTGCATTATCCTTGTTGTTGTTGTTGTTGTGTTGCTGTTCTTCCTCTCATTATGATAATTAATCGTAAATTATTATTGTTGTATTGTTTATTATCAATTCCTCATTATATCTTTTTTATGCATAATGGTGCCTATTATAATAAATTTCCAACATTAGTATCATTTATTATTGTTACTATCATTGATATTACTGTAGTGAGAACGGTAAAAGTGTCTTCGTCTAGCAATCTTGCTGACCTGCGTTCAATTGTTTCCACTTGCTGCAATTTATTGTGGCATAATATTTTATGAATATTTTTATACATTTCATAATACATTGTTATTGATAAGACATTTAATCAATAGAGTTTTTAACATTTTAAATATTTTTACATTGGCAATCCAACAGCTTTTCGCATAATGGATAAATACAACAATAATAAATCAGTCAACCATTAATGGTAATCTCGCCATTCCCTTGCACACACGAAGGTAATTTAGAAAGTCCATTGTAATAATGACTAAAGCTAAATTTTAATTATTATTAATCGGTAATTACTATTATTAATTATTTTATTATTATATTATTATTACATTATATTATTATTGTTATCTTTGTAATAAATGGAATAAAGCTAAATCATTAACATTAATTATTATTGCTGTTACTATTATTATCACTTTATTATTAATATTAATTATTACGACTAGTCCAATATCATATGCTATTATTATTTATTGTCATTATTATTATTTTATTGATTATTATTGTTATTATTATTATTATTGCTGTTGTTGTGGTTGTTGTTGTTGTTGTGCTATCATAATTATACATTATTATTATTATTATTATTATTATTAAGATATCGTTACTGTTAATATCTTATAAGTATTGTTATTTTATTACTTTTATTACTTTATTTTGTATTTAAAATTAATCATTATCATTATTGAGCTGTTGTTGTTGTTGCTATTATGTTATTGTCATTTTTTTTTCATTATTTTTAATATTGGTTACTATTCTGTCATCTTAGTTATCATTAAGATGAGAATTCCTATAATAGAGTTATTATTTTAAATTATAATCCTTATCAGTTTTTAATTATTAACATTATTATCATCGTTGCTAATACAACGGAAGAAAAACCACAATACAAACTAGATTTTATTATTATTAGTATTATTCTTTTATTATTATCATCATCATCATCATAATCATTATCACTATCATTATCACGTTAATATTAGTTTGTTGATCAATCACTATCATTATTATTTCTTTATCATTATAATTTTCTTAGTTATCATCATCCATTATTATTCTGATTTTTATTACTAATATCATTATCATCATCCTTTTTTATTATTATCATTAGTTTGTTTATTATTGCTATTATTGTTATTATTATAATCATCATTTTCGTATTATTATTATTATTTTATCATGAATCATTATTTTCTATTATTAGCATTATCATACTGTTTATAAATCATTATTTTCATAAAGATTTTATTGTTTCTATATAGTTTTTTTATTATTATTATTATTATTATTATCACTTTATTATTATTATTATCATTGTGTTGTTGTTGGTTGTTGGTGTTTCTTTATTATCCTTATTTTTATAATATAATTATTATTACTATTATCATGATTTTTGTGTTAGTATTATTATTAATTATTATTATTATTATTAATTATTATTATATTATTCTCCTTCTCATTATTGTTATTATATTATTATTTTATCATCATCATCATCATCATCATCATCATTAATACGTTATCATTATAATTGTATATATATATTACTATTATTATCATTATTATTTATCATTATCACTATCATTATTATTATCATTATTATTATTATTTTTGTTGTTGTCGTTGCTATTGTTACTTTTATTATTATTATTATTATTATATTATCATCATCATCTTTAATATACATACTATTATAGCTGATATTAATCATCATAATTGTTATTATTATTTTCTATATTGCTACGCAGTGGGTCTTTGTCTCTGTACGAAACATGTGTTAACATGAAAGGATGACCTGGGCATGTTTTAACATGAAGGGACCTGGGCAAACATGGCGCAAGGGGCTGTGAGCGGAGAGTGGAGGAACAACTCAGAGAGAACTGAGTTGTGCTGCTGCCTGTTAAACCTCGTGTGTGCCCTTTTGTGACCTGAGAAGAACTTTGTGTTGCCCTGTTATAAGCTGTATCGTGCAGGGGTGGCATGCTGGTTTCCCACTGTATTGTGCCTATAGAAAAGGTATGGGTAAATACCTTGGTGTAAATAAGGAAAGACTGCATTTGGTGTTTAATTTCGTGCCCTGGCCCTCGCACTTGGCGTTTTCCCCTCGTGTGTTCTGGGACGCTGTGGTGCTCGGCGCCTCTTGGAGCTGTTCATGTTCAGCGAACCCTTGTGGGATAACACGCCGTCTGCCTATCCTGCCTTGTGTTGGTGCAGAGAGGACGAGGCGGGTCGGCCGTAACAAAATAGGTGTCAGGAGTGGGATTGGTGTAATTGATCATGAGACGCGCCCGATATCATGTCCGTCCAAAGTGGGCGGCAGCCATGAGGAGAGTAAGGCTATGACTGAGGCAGGCACGAGTGAGGTGAAGCCGAGCCATATGGACCTGATCACTGCCATGCTTGGCCGGTATGAGGGAGGAATGGCACAAAGGGCAGAAGAGCAGCACAAAGGGCCACACGAGCAGGCGCACCATCTCGTCGAGATCAGGCAAGGAAGGCAGAGTGAACAGTTCTGCCGACTTGTTGAGTGCTACATTGCATCTTTGCATTTTTTGAAGATGGAAACTCAGCAGTACACCGCAAGGCCTTCAGCAGCGTTAGAGTGAACTGATGGAGGAGTGCAGACTCCGAAGGGCGAGGTTATCAGGGCCTGAGGGAGGCGTGAGAGGCGGAAAGGCTTCGTCATGAGTAGTAAACGTATGCAAGCAGGAAGCAGACGAGGTTCTGGCAAAAGATGCCAGAGTGTCATATTTTACTGGGGTCTGCTGGGGTCCGTGGCAGAAACCCCCAGACCTCGCAGCATCGTGTCCGGAGTCCAGTGGTCCGCTGCAGAAGGCTGGGGACCCATCGGAACCGTCCCTTGGGTATAGGTGGGGTCAAATCTCGGACCCGGTCACCCGCCTCGTTGCCTCCCTCACCCCCTTCCCCCCCCGGGCGTGTTAGTTCACGCACGCGTTTCTCCACCCTGCAGACCCCTCGGCTCCAGACATTCTGTGAGGCGTAAGCCAGCCTGAGTACGGACGGAAGGTGGGCCTGGGAGGCAATAATGTCCGCCCAATTTGAAATCTGGCATCTTGCCCAGGGCTGGAGCCAGGAAGAGAAGGCCCTGCAGCTGGTAAGCGTAAGGGCCCGCGGTGGGAAGTGTTGGGGCATCTGCCTCCACCCAACATGCCTCTTACACCAGCGTGGCGGAGGCTTTGAACGCCGTTTCGGGCACCACCTACAGGCCGAGGTATACAGGCCCGCTTGAAGCGGACCTCGGGACGTGGCGAGACACTGTCCCAGCTGGACAGGATGTTGGAGGCGCTGGTTAAGGAGGTCGTACCCTGCGCTGCGGAAGAGATGATCGTGGTCCCTGGCCTGTGATTTCTTTGTTCGCTATTACAGGACCACAGCTGCAATCTACGTCATGCAGGCACACCCTGAGGACCTAGGTGGCGCTGGCGGGGCATTGGAGTTCGAGGCCTTCCTGAAGGCAAGACCGAGGGCCTAGGGGCCCGCTGCTCATCCCCGCCGTGACCTCCGGGGCCGGAAGGGCTAAGTGGAGAAAATAGCATTGAGGAAGGTGAGTCTGAGAAACTTTCCAGGCTTGTGTTGGGGCTGCGGAAGGTAGGCACAGACCGTAGTCCAGTGTCCAGAGGGAGAGGAGAACATGTCCTCCAACGATGGATTCCTGATGCCCTTCCCGGCAGTGCTGCAAGGACTGTTGCAGGTATGGTCCCCATCTGAGTGGCCATGTCCAAGGCTAAGGAAGTGGTACAGGCGAAAAGGCTGAGAGGGGCGAACCCAGCCGTCCCCTCGGTTCCCGGGCCCCGACTTGGGTAATCTGCCGTCGAACCAGCACGATGCAGGTGGCGGGCTTCAATAGATGGGAAGCCATGCCGCCTGACAGTGGACACTGGGGCTGAGAAGACCCTAGTGGGGCCTGATTATGTTAGCCACTAGCACTTCCAGACCGCACCACACAGAGACTGTGTTGTGTCACTGGCATTGTGTGCGAGCTCAAGGGGTGCCAGTTGGAGCCTCTTCACATTGCGTGGGCTATCAATGGTGCAGGCTGACCGTGCGTATGTGGCCAATCTGGACGAGCACTGTTTGCTGGGCCTTGACATACCTGACGCAGAGTAAGGCTTGTGGTCGACCTTGGACGGAAAGATGGTGAGGGTGTCACGGTGAAGATGTAGCCCTTGCTTCCAGTGGTTGGCTGTTCAGAGGTAGTTTACGCTGAGCGACTGCACCTTGCCCCCAGGACAGAGTCTAGAATCCGGTGTCGACTATCAAGAGTGACCGCGTGGGTAGAGGCCTCGTTGAGCCCATCCAAAACCTGCAGCTGGCTGATGGCATAGTGTTGGGCGGAGCCTTGTTGGACCATGGAGGGTTAGTTACAGTGTTGGTATCCTAACGTCTCCTGATAAGGCCGCAGAGGTGCCAGCTGGTGCAAAGCTGGGCACTTGTGGGAGTGGAGCATCCAGAATAGTCGTCGGGAGCGAGAAGTTGGTTGGTGTGGCCGTTTGCCTGACTTCCTCGAGGACTTGGGCTGTGCGTTACCATGGCCTGAAGCTTACTCCTTGGGCCATGGTGAAAAAAGATGACGTAAGCCCCAGTAGCGGCGATGAGGACGTTGGCAGACGCTGACCGAGATAGGACGACATTTGGACGGTGAGGGGCGTGCAACAGACTTCAATGGTGACATTGAGCCAGGTCTTTGGGACAGAAGATACCCTCTGGGTACCACTGCCAACTACCGCCGCCCATACCTCCTCCAGAGCGACCCCAGCGAGAGCGAAGAAATCACCCGCTGGATAAAGATTTTTGTGTTTCTGAGAACTGATTTTATTTAAATTTTCTGTAGTTTGTTTTCAGGTTTAAGGTATGTCAGAGCAGGACGGGTCGTCTGCCTTGATGGGGGGGATAGTGCTAACGACGCCAGTGGGTCTTGTCTCTGTACAAACATGTGTTAAATGAAAGGAATGACCTGGGCAGTGTTAACCTGAAGGGACCTGGGAAAACATGGCGCACGGCTGTAAGCGGAGGAGAGACGGAGTTGGTGCTGCTCCTGTTAAGCCTCATGTGTGCCCTTTGACCTGATAAGACTTTGTGTTGCCCCTGTTATAAGCTGTATCATGCAGTGTGACATGCTGGTTTCCCCTGTATTGGTGCCTATAGAAAGTGTAATGGTAAATAACTTGTGTAAATAAAAGGAAGACTGTCATTTTGTGTTTTTTCGTGCCCTTGCTCCGCAACTTGGCGTTCCCTCGTGGTTGTTCTGGGACGCTGTGGTGTAAACGGCGCCTCTTGGAGCTGTTTCGAGTGTTTCACGAACCCTGTGGATAACACGCGTTTGGCCTAGTCCTGCCTTGTGTTGGGTGGCAGGAGACGAGGCGGTCGGCGTACAATATTATTATAATTATCCTCATTATTTTGTTAAATTATTTCCTGTATTATTACTTTTATCTCATCTATGCATTTCGATTGTCAGTACTTTTGTAATTTTTTATCATCATCATCATCATCATCACCTTTCATGAGTAGTACTCCACTACTACCGCTGCTGATGCTGTCATTCTTCATATTATATTGTGTGTGTTGTTTTTGTTATTATTTATTATTTATTATCACCCTGTTTATTATTACTGATAATATCCTTATTTTTTTGCCACTATTTATTCTATATTTTTTTTTTACTAATCGTTTATTATTATTTTGTCGTTTTTTCTTTTCATTATGGCTATAACGCATTATTCGATTATTGTTTATCATATCTGGTCTATTATTGTTTTACTATTATTACTAAGCATTATTATAATATTGTTATTATTATTATTAGTATTGTTATAATTATCATTACCATTATTATTTTTGCTAATATTATCATTATTATTATGTATTATTATTATTGTTATTATTATTATTTTACTACTACTATTTTATTATTAACAATTATTATTATTATTGTTGTTGTTTTTGTTTTTTTTGTTTTGTTGTTGTTATTGTTTGTTGTTATTGTTGTTTTTATTACTAGTATCATCTCATTCTGTAGAAAATGTGGTTCCTCAGAAGCATGCTCAGGATTTCATGGAGAAAAAAAAAAAAAAAGAAAAAAAAAAAAAAAAAAAGCAAAAAGGAGTTACTAATAAAGAAGGTTTAAGAAGAGCAGTTAAAGTTAAAGAACATGATGAAAGTTATCGGAAAGTCAGATGCAATTTTTAGGACACGTAAATGAATGTAAAGGATGGAAAACTTAGAAGGAAAGAGAAGCGGTGTAGACAAGGCGAAGTTCAATCACCAGCTTGAACATAGATTCTCAATATGGGCAAGTGACCTCGAATTCTTAAAAGTTGTCAACAGACATGAACAGGATGGAAAACCCATGATCGCCAACGCCTAAAAGACAAGGCACTTGAAGATCATCTCATTAATTATTATCATTGTTATTATCATCATCAGTATACTATTTTGTCATTATTTTTATCCTTATTCTTATTATGTTCATAATCATTATTTCGTCCTTGACTATATCCTTTATTATTGGTTATAATTATTGTTAACCATTTATCATCATCACTGTATTATGAATTGTATTGTTATTAATAGATTAGCATTCTTATCATTATTATTATTATTATTATAACTGTTATTATTATAACTTTTTTTGTTACTTATATAATTTTGTTTGTTATCATTACGCATATTATTAAGTGTTAATTATTACTATTATTTCATTATTAATTGTTGCTGTTATCATCCCATCTCCATTACGATTATCATAGATCATTATTATTTGTCATGAGTAGCATTTCATACTCCTACCTATCCTAACTTTTTAACTATCATTATTGCTATCATGATTGTGTATTATTGCGATTTTTCCAATATTTTGTTACATTTCATTATCATTATTATCCTTATAATAAATTGATTGTAAGTAGTGTTTATCAGTTTTATTATCATTACTATTGTCATTATTATCATTATTATTATTCTCATTATTATCTTTATCATTATATCACTACAATATTTTGGTCACAATTAACACTTCAGTTTTTCCATGACCTGTTATATTATTCTGTTGTCATTATTTTCACGGTAATAATTTTTATCATTATTGTTGCTATCATTAATAATTGTTATTATTAATGTTTATATTATCATTACTGCTATCATTATCATTAATATCATTAGTGTCGTTAATGTTATTTTTGTTGCTATTATTATTATTATCATTGTCGTATTTATCATTCCCATTGTGAATACTATTTTTTTATTAATATTTTTTTTCTGATATTATTAATATTATATTTTGTGGTTGTTGTTTTTTGTTGTTATTCTACTATTTTGATCATCATCATCATTCTATATATAAATTCACATTGTGTACTTTTTTCCACAAAGGAAAAATGCCTATCATATAATACCTTTCATTTCAGTGCGCTATTATTCTGGCAACAATCGTTTTCTCTACCACAATCTCCCTCTTGTCACAATCTTGCTCCACCACGCAGTCCTGTTTTTTTTTCTCCTCCTCTTCTTATTCTTCATCTTCTAAGAGGCTGGTAGGAATTGTGCTTCCACACCTGTCCTCAGGAATGTCATCTCCATAGCGGTAAGATATTTAAAGATGTTACAGTGAGTGCAAATAGTGAAAAGACGTGGGGATGAAGGATGACTTGAAAAGAGGAAGATATGAAAAGATAGAAGACTTAACAGGAGGAAGATAGGGGATAAAGGAGTGCTAGAAGAAGGGAAGGAAGAGCAAAGGGTTGAGATGGAAGATGCATGAAGAAAGCGAGGGACGGAGGTAAGAAGGGAATAAGATGGAAAGGTACATGGAGGTGAAGAGAGAGAGAGAGAGAGAGAGAGAGAGAGGAGAGAGAGAGAGAGAGAGAGAGGGAGAGAGGGAGAACAAGAGAGAGAAAGAGAGAGAGAAAGAGAGAGAGAAAGAGAGGAGAGAGAGAGAGAAAGAGAGAGAGAAGAACAACAGTAAAAGATAAATACATCAAAAAATAGTTTTTTAAAAGCACCCTATCTAATTGTAGTGCTAACTTTAGTCTTCCGCTCTCTTGCTCATCAGATTACTAACCAACTCGACTCAGAGCCTGGTGAAACTGGAGAGACTCTACCTCAAGCCTTCGACGTCTCAGCAGCCAGCACAGCCACAAAGACAGCCGACAGTATCACAGTCACACAACATTCGCAGGATCATCAACTTCCTTCTGTTCTTGCTCTCACGATAGCTTTTCTGCGTGGACTACACGGTGGTTTGCGCAGTGTAGCATAATTGAGAAAATTTGGGGAAGAAGGGAGAAAAGGAATAGAGAGAAGCATGGGACTGGAATGGGAGACAGACAGATAGTAAGAAGTGGGGCGAGGTACATGGAGGGAGGTATGATCCCGAGAGCGAGTGAGAGAGAGCGAATGCACATGAAGACAAATGGGAA
>NC_051394.1:29394763-29397263 GCF_015228065.2 Penaeus monodon
GGGGGACTAGCATCCTTCTATCCTTTTCTAAACTTTGATAAGTGGCCACTCGCACTAGGCAAAACGTTTTCTATTGAAGAGTGAAAGTCAGCAGGCTTATGCAATTTTTAGGGCCCATGGCTTTGACTACTGTCGCATTTTGCCCCTCTTCAATCACAGGAGAAAGATAATTAACTAAATGTAAAATAGTGCTTCTTATTAGGCCAATCTTCCAGGAATGGAAATCACACCCAATTAACAGAAAGAAAAAGCTTCATCTCACTCACCTTGCAACGTTTGCAAAAGAGGGCAAAAATATGTCCAACCCTTATAATAACGCAGGCGAAAAATGGCCGGCTCTGATTGTCATATAGTTTCTCTGGAAGCCGTTTGTGTTCAATTTCGCCATCGAAAGTCATCGAGACAAACAATGAGAACACGCGCACGTGATCATTTAACACGCTGAAGAATGATTGAATTGTTTTTTTTCGGGAAAAGGAGGCCAGATTTTTCAATATGAAGACACAAATTCTCATTTTGCCCATTGCGCATTTCCCCACTTTACCCAAATGCATACACAAACACACACACACACACACCACACACACACACACACACACACACTCACACACACACACAAAAAAAAAAATAAAAAAAACACAACACAACACACACACCCCCCCCACACACACACACATATATATATATATATATTATATATATATATATATATATATATGTATATATATATTATGTATATATATATATATAATATACATATATAGATTATATATATATATAGATATATTCTATATATCTATATATATTTATATATAATATATATATATATATATATATATATGTGTGTGTGTGTGTGGTGTGTGTGTGTGGTGTGGTGTTTTTTTTTTTTTTTTTTTTGTGTGTGTGTGTGTGTGTGGTGTGTGTTGGTGGGGGGGGGGTGTGTGTGTGTGTGTGTGTGGTGTGGGGTGTTTTTGTGTATGCATTGGGTAAGTGGGGTAAAATGCGACATGGGGCAAAATGAGACATTTTGTGTTCTCATAATTGAAAATCTGGCCTCTTTTCCGAAAACAATTCCAACTCATTCTTCAGCGTGTTAATGATCACGTGCGCCGTGTTTTTTCATTGTTTGTCCTCGATGACTTTCGATGGCGAATGAACAACAAACGGCTTTCCAGAGAAACTATCTGAAATCAAGGCCGCCTTTTTCGCTGCCTTATTATAAGTGTTTGGACATATTTTTGCCCTCTTTTTGCCACGGTGCAAGGTGAGTGAGATGAGCTTTTCTTTCTGTTAAATTTGGTGTGATTTTCCATTCTGAGAGATTGGCCCTAATAATAAGCACTATTTTCATTTTTTAATATCTTTCTCCGTGATGAAGATGGGGCACAATGCGACAGTATTCAAGCATTGCCTAAATTTGCATAAGCCTGCTGACTTTCACTCTTCTTATAGAAAACCTTTGCCTAGTGCGAGTGGCCACTTATCAAGTTTCGAAAGGATAGAGGATCTCGTCCATTTTTGGTTTAAACTTGACGAAAGTCTTATTTTTTCGGGTTGGCTAATTTTGTGTGACATTTTTTAGTAACTTTAGTAAGCGCTTTTCACTTTTTCATAATATAGGGGGGTGTCATAGAGCCCTTCCCCCTTTTCTGGTTCTTTGGAGCATCAGATCAATGAGTACTTCTTAGATTTTACTTAAAGCAATGTTGATTTAAAGAGTCATAAACAGATGATTAATGGTGGTGTCTCATTTGCCCCGATTGCGGGTAAATGAGACATTAACCTATTGAAAATTGAAAGGAAAATCTCAATTTTAAACATGGTAGATAGATGTTGCTTTGTTATTGTAATTCTTATCTTGAACATTGATTTTATAGCCTTGTATTCTTATACCAGATCTTCATGTGTGAAGAAATGTTGAAAATATGCTACGTGTCTCATTTTTTGCCACATTACACTAATATATGTATACGAAGATATAAAGGCGCACACAACACACACACACAATACGCACGACAACAAACACACGCACCACACCACACACACACACACCACGTATATATTATATATATATATATATATATATCTATATATATATATATATATATATAGTACATATTATATCACATATATAATATATATATATATATATATATAGATAAATATGTAGATATATGTCTATCTCTATATCACATCTAGTCTCTCTATAGATATAGGTATGTATATATATAATATATATAATATATATTCCTCCAACTAATAAAGCCAATGTATTGACCACAACAAGCAACTGTAAGAACCACTTACGGGTTAACATCTTTCAAAGTCCAACCAAGGAGTGTGACAAGGTTGCATTCTTTCCTCCGCACCTTTTTTAATATATATTCTGAAGCAATTATGAGAGGTACTTTAGAGAATTTTGTTTTATATAGTTTTAATTGCCAGCAGTACCATTGAAAACCCCCTTTACAGAAAAAAACAACTGTTTAGATAAGTTTAG
>NC_051394.1:29402263-29448538 GCF_015228065.2 Penaeus monodon
TTCCTTTTTGTTTGAAAAGTACACATGTTAATTTATATATATGATATGATGATCAAATAGTCATAAATAACAACAAAAAACAACAACCACAAATATAATCTTATATATCAGAAAAAATATTAATAAAAATAGTAATTCACAATGGAAGGATAAATACTACAATGATAATAATAATAATAGCAACAAAAATAACATTACACTAATAGATTTAATATAATTATAGCATTAATGATAATTATAACATTAATAATAACATATTAATGATGCAACATAATAGGATAAAAAATTTATTAACCGTAAATAATGACAACAAAAAATAATAATAACATCATGGAAAAAATGAAGTGTTAATTGTGACCAAAATATTGTAGTGATATTAATGATAAAGATAATAATGAAATAAATAATAATGATAATACTTGAAATAGTACTGATAATAAAACTGATAACACTACTTTACAATAATTATAATTATAAGGATAATAATGAATAAATGAATAATGATAAAGATATTGAAAATCGAAATAATAACAAATTCATGATAGCAATAATGCTAGTAAAGTTAGATTGGTATGAGTAGAATGCTAATCAGACAATAATAATGATCATGATAATCGTAATGGAGATGATAACAGCACAATAATAATGAAATAATAGTAATAGTGACACTAATAATTGCGTAATGAATACAACAAATTATATAAGTAACAAAAAAAAGTTATAATAATAACAGTTTATAATAATAATAATAATAATGATATAATCTATCTATATCACAATAACAATAATAATACAGATATGATGAAATGGTAACAATAATTGTAACCATAATAAGGATATAATAATGACGAATAATGATTTATGAACATATAAGAATTGATAAAATAATTGACATATAGTAATACTGATGATGATAATAACAACTGATAATAATAATGAAGATGATCTTCAGTGCTGTCCTTTCAGGCGTTGGCGATCATGTTTTCCATCCTGTTCTGTCCTGTTGACACTTTAAGCAGTTCTAGGTCCTTCTGACCATATTTGAATCGTATTTCGCTGTGAGTGAACTCTTGCCTTGTCTACCCTGCTTCCTCCTTCCTTCTAAGTTTCCAATCCTTTACTCTCCATTACGTGTCCTAAAAAATTGCATCTGTCTTTTTCCTGATAACTTTCATCATGTTCTTTTAACTTTAACCCGCTCTTCTAAACTTCTTTATTAGTACTCTTTTTGTCCTGAATACTGACATTCTTCTGAGGAACCACTTTCTACTGAATGAAGAGATAATAGTAAATAAAAACACAATAACAACAACAATAACAACTTAACCAAACAACAACAACAACAAACAACAATAATATAATAATTGTATATAAATATATAGTAGTAATAATAATAATAACAATAATAATATAATAATATATGATAATATTGCATATAATAATGGTAATGATAATTAGAACAATAATAGATAATAATAAAACAATATTAATAATAATGTATAGTAATAATAGGGTATAACAATAAAGGACAGATATGATAATCATAATCGAATTAATGCGTATAGCCATAATGAAAGAAAAAACGACAATAATAATAATAACGATTTTAGTAAAAAAAATATATAATAATAGTGGCAAAATAAGGATATTATCAGTAATAATAACATGGGTGAAATAATAAATATAATAGCAAAACAACACCAACAGTAATCATATGAAAAATGACAGCATCAGCAACAGCGTTATAGTAGGAGTAATAATAATTAAGGTGATGATGACTTATGAGGATGATAAAAATTACAAAAGTACTGACAATGAAATGACATGATGATGAATAAAAGTAATAATAACAGAAATAGTAACAAATAATGAGATAATTATAATAATATTTGTTACGCCGACCGCCTCGTCTCTCTGCCACCAACACAAGGCAGGCTAGGCGCAACGGCGTGTTATCCACCAGGGTCGTGAACACTGAACACTCCAATATGCGCCGTACACCACAGCGTCCCAGAACAACACGAGGGGTAAAACGCCAAGTTGCGAGGCAGGGCACGAAATAAACACAAAATGACGTCCTTTCCTTTATTTTACACAAAGTTATTGACCCATACACTTTCTATAGGCACAATACAGGGGGGAACAGCATTCACCTGCACGATACAGCCTTATACCAGGGCAACACAAAGTTTATCATGTCACAGGCGACACACGATGTCTTCACAGGAGGCAGCACCCCTCCGTCTCTCCTCGCTCACAGCCAGTGCGCCTTTTTGCCCAGGTCCCTTCATGTTTAACACATGCCCAGGTCATCCTTTTCATGTTAACACATGTTTCGTACGGGAGAACAAAGACCCACTGGCGTAGCACTAGCCCCCCCTAATCAAGCAGACGACCCGTCTGCTCGGACATACTAAACCTAAACAAACTACAGAAAATTTAAATAAAAATCATTCTCAGAAGCCACAAAATCTTTCCATCCAGCGTGGCTTTCTTCGCTCTCGCTGGGTCGCTCTGGAAGAGGTATGGGCGGCGGTAGATTGGCAGTGGTAACCCAGAGGGGTATCCTCTGTCCAAAGACCCTGGCTCTGGTCAACCATTGACGGCCGTTTGCATCGCCCTCACCGTCCAAATGCTCGTCCTCATCTCGGTCAGCGTCTTCCACGTCCTCATCGCCGCTACTGTGGGGCTAACGTCATCTTTTTCACATGGCCCCAGGAGTAGCTTCCGGCCCATGGTAACGCCACAGCCAAGTCCTCGAGGAATTCAGCAACGGCCCCACACCAACCAAACTTCCTCGCTCCCGACGGCTCTTCTGATGCTCCACTTCATCACAAGTGCACAGCTTTGCCCAGCTGGCACCTCTGGGCCTTATCAGAGAATTTAGCTACCAACACTGACTAACCCCTCCCTGGGTCCAACAAGGCTTCCGCCCAACCACTAGCCCATCAGCCAGCTTGCAGGTTTTGGAATGGGCTCCACGAGGCCCTTTCCCCCCCTACTCCACGCGTCACTCTTGATAGTCACCACCGGTATTCAGACTCTGTCCTGGGGCAAGGTGCAGTCGCTCACGTAACTACCTCTGCACAGCCAACACTGAAGCAAGGGCACATCTTCACCGTGCACCTCACCAGCTTCCGCCAGGTCGACACACGCCTTACTCTGCGTCATGTAGGTCAAGGCCCATCAAACAGTGCTCGTCCAGATTGGCCACATACCAGGCAGCCGCTGCACCATGATGCCCACGCCAATAAAGCCTCCCCTGGCCCCCTTGAGCTGCACACAATGCCCCGTGACACCACACATCTCTGTGGTGGCGTCCCCTGCAGTTGCATAGTGGCTAACATATCAGGCCCTACTAGGTCTTCTATTTTTTTTTCCAGCCCCAGTTCCACTGTTCGGCGCATGGCTTCCCACTATTGAGCCCGCACCTGCATCGTGCTGGTTCGACGGCAGCTTACCAGTCGGGCCCGGAACCGAGGACGGCCTGGTTTTCGGCCCCCTTTCCAGCCTTTTCCGCCTGTACCACTTCCTTAGCCTTAGGACATGCACTCAGATGGTGACATACCTGCCACAGTCCTTGCAGCACTGCTGGAAGGCATCAGAATCCATCTGGTTGAGAGGAAATGTCTCCGTCCCTCTGAACACTGGACTACGTCTGTGCCCTACCTCTCCGCAGCCCCAACACAATCCTTGGAAAGTTCCTCAGACTCCACCTTCCTCAATGCTTATTTTCCTCCACTTTTAGCCTTCCGCCCCGGAGGTCACGGCTGGGATAGCAGCTTGCCCTAGGCCACTCGTTGCCTTCAGGAAGGCCTCGAACTCCAAGGCCCTCGCCAGCGCCACCTGCAGGTTCTCAGGGTGTGGCCTGCATTGAGCGTATATTTGCAGCTGCTGGTCCTGTAAGCGTCAACAAAGAACACAGGCCAGGCCACGATATCATCTCGTCCGCAGCCGGCGGTACGAACCTCCTTACCAGCGCCTCACATCCTGTGCCAGCTGGGACAGTGGTCTCGCACGCTCCGAGTTCGCTTTCAAATCGGGCCTGATATACCCTCGGCCTGGTGGTGGTGCCCGAAACGGCGTTTCAAAGCCTCCGCCACGCTTGTGTAAGAGGCCATGTTGGATGGCGTCAGATGCCCCAACACTTTCCACCGCGGGGCCCCCCTTATCGCTGTTCCAGCTGCAAGGGCCTTCTCCTTCCTGGCTCCAGCCCTGGCGATGCCAGCTTTCAAATTTGGGCGACATAGCCTCCCAGGCCACCTTCCCGTCGTACTCAGCTGGCTTACGCCCTCACAAGAATGGTCTGGAGGCCGAGGGGCTGCGGGGTGGAGAAAGCGTGCCGTGAACTAACACGCCCGGGGGGGAAGGGTTGAGGGAGTCAACGAGGCGGTTTGACCGGGTCCAGTTTGACGCCACCTATACCAAGGGAGCGGTTCCGATGGGTCCCCAGCCCTTCTGCACGACCACTGGCTCCTGCACGATGCTGCGAGGTCTGGGGGTTTGCTGCCACGGACCCAGGCAAAAGACCCAGTAAATCTGACACTCTGGCATCTGTGCCAGAAAACCTCGTCTGCCGTCGCTGCTTCAACGTTACTACCTCATGACGAAGCCTTTCCGCCTCACTTCCTCCCTCAGGCCCTGAACCTGCCGCCCTTCAGAGTCCTGCACCTCCCTCCATCAGTTCACTTCTTTTTTTTCACGCTGCTGCAGGCTTTGTTCGGTGTACGGCTGAGTTTCCCTCTTCACAAATGCAAGATTGCACTGTACACCTCAACAAGTCGGCAGAACTGTTCCTCTGCCTTCCCTTGCCTGCATCTCGACGAGATGGTGCGCCTGCTCGTGTGCCCTTTGTGCCTGCTCTTCTGCCCATTGTGCCTTTCCTCCCTCATACCGCCAGCATGGCGTGATCAGGTCCATCTGGCTCGGCTTCACCTCACTCGTTGCCTGCCTCAGTCATAGCCTCCCTCTCCCTCATGGCTGCCGCCATCTTTGGACGACATGATAAAATCGTCGCGGTCTCCACTGGGGGAGGAAAAAATAAAAAAAACAAATATCACCTCCCACTCCTGACACCATTTTGGTTACCAAGGACCGCCTCGTCTCTCTTGCACCAACACAAGGCAGGCTAGCAGAACGGCGTGTTAAATCCACAGGTCGTGACACTGAACAGCTCCAAGAGGCGCCGAGCACCACAGCGTCCCAGAACACCACGAGGGAAACGCGAGTTGCGAGGCAGGCACGAAATAACACAAAATGACAGTCTTTCCTTTATTACACAAGTATTTACCCATCACTTTTCTATAGCCCAATACAGGGGGAAACCAATATGCCACACTGCACGATACAGCTTAATAACAGGGCAACACAAAGTTATCCGTGTCACAAGGTCACCCACGATGGTCCTTCACAGGAGCAGCACCCAACTCCGTCTCTCTCTTGACTTGTTTCCCCACTCCTCCGCTCACAGCCATTGCGCCATGTTGCCCAGGTCCCTTCATGTTACACATGCCCAGGTCATCCTTTTCATGTTTAACACATTTTTCGTACAGAGACAAGACCCACTGCGTAGCAATATAGAAAATAATAATTAACAATTATGATGGATAATATCAGCTATAATATTATGTTATATTAATGATGATGATGATAATAATATAATATAATATAATGAAAACATATCAACGACAACAACAAAATATAATAATAATGACAATAATAATGATAGTATAATGATAATAATAATGATAATAATCGTATATATATAACCATTATAATGATAACAGTATTAATGATGAATGATGATGATGATGATGTGGATAAAATAATAATAATAATACATCTAATGATAATAAAATAATAATAATAATAAAAATATAATAATAAATAATAATAAAAAAAAAATTTATTTTTATTGTTACCTTTATCATATATTTTTATTCTTATCATTACTATTCCTTTGTTTTGCCCTTACTTAAAAAGAATAATTATAACGGGATAATAACAACAATAAAAAAAAAAATGATAATAAAATCATAATAGTAATTTAATATTTTTTATTGTTATCTTATATCTTTATTACTTTTTATTATTTTCATAGTATATAATTCTTACTTAAAAACTCAATAATAAATAAAAAAGTAAAATTTATGTAATAAAAATTTATAATATCGTTATTTTTTTAAATCTTTTTTATTTTTCATATTTTTTAAAATTTTGTCTTTATGAGTATAAGGCCAAAAAAAAAAATATATGATTACAATGTTTACAATAAATAAAATAATGATGAGAAAAATTGTAAAAATTGCAAAAATGATGAAGTGAAAATGTAATGAGATAATGAAAATGATAATAATAATAATAAATATGATGATAAAAAGGGATATAATAAAAAAATAAATTTCCCTTTTAAAATAAAAAGGGGGAAAAAACCCCTATATTAAAAAATCTTCCAAAATAACCGTTTAAAGAGTCAAAGCAAAAATCTTTTTTTTCGTTTTTCAATCAGATACCAAAATCATTAGGATAATAATAATAAAAATAAACCCATTCTTTAATCTGATAATTAGAGAATTTTTTTTAAAAAATTTCTATTATTATATAATTTTTATAAAGGGAAAAATTCCAATAATGGTGATATTAATAAAAATAAAAAATAAAAATAATAAAAATAATAATAAAATAATAATAAAACTTCATTTAAACATTAATTATGAAATTTATAAAAAAAATTTTTTTTTAAAAATGGGAAAAATTTTTCAAAAATGATGAAATATTTAAAAATAATAGAAATGATAAAAATAAAAATAATAATTTAAATTTTTATTTTTTATTATTATCATTTTTATTTTTAAATTTTTTATTATTTATTTTTATTTTTATTATCATTATTTTTATTATTTTTATTTTTTGTTTGTTTACCCGAAAGAAAAAATTTAACTTGAAAATAAATAATATAATAAAATCCTAATAGTGATATTTAGTTTTTCCTATCATTATATAAGATTAAGTTTTAATTGGAGAGAAATATTTATCTTAATTTTTGCAACAAAAAAGATAAAAGTAAAATGATGATAATAAAGGTATAATACGATTATTGTTATAACTTGTTTTTAATTATTATCATTATTTTTGTCATTTGAGTAAATTTCCAAAAAATATTATTAGCGGAAAAAATTACAAAAGTCAGAAAAAGATATAATGATTGGGGAAAAGAAAAATACGATGAATTTTTTGGAATCTGGTGGTATGATAATAAATATTAATGATGAAAATAATAATAATAGATTCAATTTAAATAAAAAGGGAAAAAAAAATCCAGAAAAACGAAATAGTGGCAAAATCTTGCGAAAATAGTCTTTCCAACTCTACGTCAAATGTATGTTTTTCGGTTTTTAATCAAAGATTTGCCAAGTTATTACGCTAAAAATGAAATAATAAATACCTTTTTATCGGACAATTATGAAATTTTGAATTGCATTATAATGTAATTTCGATATATTTGGAATATTTCAATATGGTAATAATAAAATAAAAATGGGAATAATAAAAATAAAGAAGTAGATAAAAATGTTTATACACTAAAAATAATGATGATTAAAATAATAAAAATAAAACAATGATAATAAAATAACAAAAATAATAATAATAAAACCATATTATTTATTAAATATTTTTTTTTAATTTTAAGTTCTTTTCTACAAAAAATTTTTAAACTTTTATTTTTCACAATGATATTTATATTAAAGACAAAATAATCATAACAGTAATTTAATATTTTTTATTTCTATCTTAAATATCATTATTATCCTTTTTTTAGTAGTACTATCGTAAAAGTAAGAAAATATAATTTTCAAAAAATTTAAATATAACGATAAAATCTAAAAATTATAACGATTATAATATCGTTGTTTTTTGTTAAAAACATTGTTATTTTTGATTATTATCTTGATTGCAGTTATTTGAGAGAAATTGCCTAATATATTTTATGGCGCAATGATTAAAAAAAAATGATGTGAAATGATAAAAATTGCAAAAATTTTATAAAAGATAGAAAGGTTGATAATGATGATGATATAATAAGAAAGACAAAATGATGAAAATAATGATAAAAATTTTTAATAAAAAAAAAAAAATTTCCAGAAACTCGAAAAAGTAGTAAAATCTTTCGAATATAGGCTTTTTAGAGTCTACGCCAAACCTTTTTTCGACTAAATCTGATTTGCGGCATTTTTGGGCTAATAAGGATAAAAATAAACACCATAAAATTTTAAAAGAGATATATGAAAAATTTGACAAAATTACTTTTAAAATGAAAATTTTTGAAAAAAAATTTGGGAATAATTGCAATAAGATAATAATGATGTAATGATAATAGTAAAAATGATAATAATATAATAAAATTCATTATTTTTATTACTTATCTCATCATTACAAGGGGACTATGATAAACATTACTTTTATTTTTAGTAATCTACAAAAAAATAAAATGTGATGAAAAAATAAGTTTATAATAATGAAAATAAAAACATAAATAAATAGATTTATATCATATTCATTATCTTTTTAAATTTTGTTATTAGTAGCAGTATAATTTTAAAAAATGTTTCATAGGTAATTAAATAATAAAGATAAAAAAAAATAATGACAATAATGATGTTTTTTAAATTGTTATTTTTTTTAAAACTTGTTATTATTTTTACTATAATTTTTGTTATTTTGAAGTATTTTCTAAGAAAAATTATGGTGCAAAGATTACAAAAATATTGATATTGGGCGTAATAATTTCAATAATTGTAAAAGTTGTAATAAAGTGATAAGAGTGATGATGTGATAATAATAGGATAAAATGATTTTTAATAAAATAGAATAATAAGATAAAAATAAAATGATAATAAAAAAAATAATATAATAATAATAATTATTTTTTTTTCATTTTCATTTTATGAATTTTTTTTTACTTTTTTTTTTTAGAATATAAAAAAAATATAACTTGTGAAAAATAATATTATAAAAATAAAATAAAATATAGTAAAATGATCTTATTACTTTTATATTATCTTATTATTGCTGTTGTGCATTTAAATTGAAAAGAAATTATTACATATGTAGTAATTACAATAAAACGAAAAAAAAAAAAAATATGACATATAATTTTTTATAATTTTGTTTTATTTTTAAAATCATTGTTTTATTACAAAATTTTTGTTATTATGAAGTTTTGCTAAAAATTATATATTAAGGGGGGGCAATGATTACAAAAATTTTGTATTGAGAAAAATAATTGCGAAATTGCAAAAAAAAAAAGTAAAAAAAATGGAAAAATTATCGAAAATATGCCTCATGTTCCGTAATTATTAGGGTAATAATATTATAATAAACACTTTTAATTAGACATTTATGATTTTTTGATAAATTGCTATTTTTTTAAAATTTTGATAGTAGGGAAAAAATTAAAATAAAGATGGTAAAATTGTAAAACTGAAAAATGTAATAAAAAAAATAATGTAAAAATAATAAAATAATAAAAAAAACAACAATAAAATTTAAAAAATAAAATCATCATTAAAAATAACAATAATAAAAAATAATGGATAAAAAAGTAATATTATTTTTATTTTTTTTTATTATTGTTTTATATTATCAATTTTATCATATTTTTTTTTATTATTATATTATGTTAATATAATTTTTATTATTTTTTATTTTTACTATTACAAAAAAAAAAGTATATCAAAACTGTGATAAAACTATAAGAATGTTTGATTAATAATATCATAATGGAATTATATATTGTTATGTTCATATTATCATTACAATTTTTTTTGTAGTGTATAATTGTAAAAAAATTATATCCCATAACTGAAATAAAACGAAAAAAAATAAAAGAGATAATACAATGATTAAAATATCTTTATTTTGTTGTAATAATGTTTATTTTATTATTTTTAATTATTAAGTTTTTGTGAGTAAAATTGCAAAAAAAAAATTTTTAAATATATATCAAATATATATAAAATATATTTTAATATAATTATATAAAATATAATATATATATTATAATATAATGCAATATAATATATATATATATAAAAATTATTTATATAAATAATATATATATATATATATATATTATATAATATATAACGGGCTATGTTTAAAATAATAATGATGATAAAAATTCAAAAATTGATACAATTATAAAAGATGATATAATATAAAAATGATAAAAATTATGATAATAATAATGATAACAAAAATAATGTACCCATTTAAAAAAAAAAAAGGGGAAAAAAAAAAAAAAGTCGAAATCATGTTTTGCGAATTTTTAGGCTATAATGAATAATAAACACCATTACTTTATCAGGGGCTATTATGAGAATTTTGATAAATTGATTTTTTAATTTCAAAATTTTTAATAATGGGGAAAAATTTCAATATGAAAATGATGATAAAAAAAACAAAAAGATAATAAAATAAAAATAAAAATAATAATTTCAAAATTTATTAACAATAAACTAAAAAACTTTTTTTAAAACAACTTTTTAAAAAAGAAATAATTGCAAAGAGGAAAAAAATAAACAAATGTGATAACAAAATAATAAATTTTTTTAATTATCATATTTTATTTTGTTGATTATTGTCAATAAATTTTTTTTATTTTTAAAATTTTTTAAAAAGATACTTTTTAAAGTGAAAAGGCAAAAAAAATGATAATTTTTAAAAAATAATAACAAAATAGTAATTTTAAATGTTATTTTTACTTTTTTTCATTATTATAATTTTTAAAAAGTAATAATTTTAAAAAAATATATATATATCATAAAAATTGCATTAATAACAAAAAATAAATGAAATAAAAAATGATAATAATATTATCATAAAATACTTTTTTAACATAATCATTTTTATTATTTTTTATTGTTGTTTTTGTTGTTATTATGAGTATAATTGCCAAAAAAAAATTTATATATATATAAATTTTATATATATTTAAATTATATATAATATAAAAAATATATATATATTAAAATTAATTATATTATATACATATAAAAATATATAATTATATTTATATTATTATATATTAAATTTTTTTGGCAGCAAAGATTACATTTAAACATTAAAGATAAATTGAACAATTACAAAAGTGTAATAGATAAAGAGAGATAATAAAAATAAAGATAAAAAAATAATAGTAATGATGATGATAATAAAATAATGAAAAAGATTAGTAAAGATGATAAAAAAATGTGTCCACCTATAATAAAACAAAAAAAAAAAAAAATCCCAAAAATCAAAAAAAATGGCTAAAACTAGCGAAATATACCCTTTTCATCTACCCATAAGGGCCTTTTTTCGTTTCAGTATGATTTGCTTAATTTTTAGCTAATAATGATAGTTAAAAAAACCCATTTATTAATCACGAAAATTTATGAGGTTTTTGATAAAATTGCTATTATAATGATAATTTTTGATAATAATGGGAAAAAATTACAATAAGATAAAAATTAAAAAAACAAAAATTTTAATACTACACTCCTATACTGCTACTATAAAAATGATAATAATAATGCATTATTAATTTTTATTATATTATTATTATTAAAATTATTCTTTTAAGTTTGATTATACAAAAAAAAAATATATAAATCTGTGATAATAAAAATAAAAATGTAATATAACATAATAATCAAATTGTAATTATAATTTGCTATTTTTATCATTTTATTATTAAAGAGTATAATTAGTAAAAAAAGTATATCGATAATTTTTGCAATAATAAAGAAAAATTTAAAAATTATAATAATATGATTTTTGATCGTTTATTTTTTAAAGATTTTTATTTTTGAATTACAATGTTGTTCATATAGAAATTTTCCCCTAAATAATATATAATATATATAAAATATATAATATATATATATAAAATATAATAATATAAAATTTTTTAATATATTATAATAATAATATATTACATATAATAACTATATAAAATAATATATATATAAATATATATTAAATATATAAATATATATATTTTAATATATTTTTAAAAATTTTATATATAGATAATATAAATATATTTTTTAAAATATAAATATAATATACATAATATATGGCGTCAAAAATTCAAAAAATGTGAGATAATGAGATAAAATTTAAAAAAATTTGCAATAAAATTTATAATAAAGGGGGAGAAAGATAGAATGTGATGATAAAATAATAATATAAAAATTATGAAAATATGAAAATAAAAATAATATGTACATTTATAAAAAAAAAGGAAAAAAAATCTAAAAAAAGTCGGAAATGCATTATCTCTCAAATATACCCTTTTTCAGAGTCTATCCCGAAAAGGCCTTTTTTTTTCGATTAAAACATGATTTCCGAATTATTAGGCAATGAAAAGAATAATAAACACCATTCTATTAATTATGCAAATTTGAGAATGTTTATAAAATTGCTGTTTTCATGATATTTTGGGTAATAAGGGAATAACGCAATAAAGAATAATAATAATAAAAGAATTAAAAAAAAGATTATTTTACATTTTAATTTTTTTTTTTTATTTTTAATACATTTTTATATTATTATTATTATTATTATTTTTATTTCTATTTTTATTTTTGTTTTTTATTGCTATTTAATTTTTTTTGTTAATATCACTACAAATAAATTTCCCGTGATAATAACAATGATAATGATAATAAAATATAATGACATAAAATAAATTTTGATATTGTTAATGTTACCCTTTTTATACTTGTTTCATTTAAAAACAGTAGCATAAAAATTTTAAAAAAAATATATTATAAATGAATCATTGTAAAAATAACCATAGAAATTAAAAGATTAAAATAATGATTAAAAATCGTTATTATTGTTAATATTTTTAAACATTTCTATTATTATTTTTAGGTTAAATTTAAAAAAATGTATTGTTCTGTAATAAATTCCAACAATATTATAAAAAGTAAATGATGAAATAATTTTATTATAATATGTTATTATGTTTAAAAACATTGTTATTAATAGTATTCAATAATTTTTGTTTTTAGTATAATTTTCCAAAAATATATAAGGCGGCAATGATTCCAAAAAATAACTAATGATGAAAATTGCAATAATGAGATAATAGGGGGATAATGATGAGAATGTACAATATAATAAAGATAAAAAATGATAAAGAGATTGAGATAATTTTCCGAAAAATAATTTTGTAACGGCAGCCAGTTTTTAGCCCTGGGCACGATGTACTTTTTTGTAGTTTTTTTTTGTGATAATCTTTGAGTGATATTGGGAGGGGCCCCCTTCTTTTCCCCGGGGAGTGCCGGTGTCACCCCTTTAAGCAAAAATTCTTTTATCAGCATGGGAGCAGACTGCCGGGCTGGTTGCCCACCCTTTGGCTAAAAGGCAACGAGGTGAAGTTTCCTTCCCCAAAACTTTTCCCTTCTAGGTTTTATTTACCAAATTTATGTAAAACTGCAAGTGCACATACCAAATTAATAATTTATATATTTATATAATTATAATATATATATAATAAAATATATAAAATATATTTTATATTTGTAATTTTCCTATAATATTAAAATTATATTATATATTTTTAAAATATAATTATAAATATGTTAAATTTAAAATTTTATTTATATATATATTTTATTAAAATAATATATAAATATGTATATATATATATAATATATATAATATATTTATATTATATATAATTTTTATGTATTTTAAAAATATAAAATTTTAAAATATATATAATAATATATAATATATAAAAATATATATATATAATTAGGAAATTATTACAATAAAAATGATGATAATAAAGTATTTTGAAAAAAAAAAAAAGGAAGGGCGAAAAAATCAGAAAATAGAAATTTTCATTAATGTGATACTAATAAAAATAACAAAAAATAAATAATTGTAAAATTAATAAAAAATAATAATAATAATAATAAAAATAAAAATATTTTAAAAAATAATCATCACATCATGATATTTAAAAAAATAATTAATAATGATAATAATAATAAAAATAAAATCAAAAATAATGAAAAAATTATTATTTTTAAATTTTTATAAAAATAATTTTTTCATTTTATTATTATTATTTTCATATCATTACTTTCATTTTAGATTATTAAAAAAAAATATTTAAACCGGATAAAAAACAATAATAATGTAAAATAAAAATAATGTAATTACAATTTTTTTATTTTTATCATTTTATCATATCTTTTTATTTTAAAAAGATTTTAAATCGTTTTTACTGTTTTTAACTTTTATTATATTTATTTTATTAAATTTTTATTAAGTTTTGCTAAAAATATATAATAATAATATAATATTATATAAATTATATATGTTTTAAAATAATAATATAAATATATATTAATATAAACTACCTACATAATATAATATATATATATATATATATATATATATATTATAATAATATATAATAATTTTGCGGCAATGATTACAATAAAAATATGATTTGAAGATAATGGTTTGAAAATTTGTAATAATGTGATAATAATAATGGAAATTTTGAAATAATGATGATAATAATAACATTTTTTTTTTTAAATTTTTACTTTATTGTCACTATTAGCAGTGGCAGTAGTATATAAGTAAAGAAAAAAATTATTATGTATATTTGCAATATGACTATAAAATTAAAAATTATAATAAAAAGATTAAAATATGTTACGCCGACCCCCCTGTTCCGCCCCCAACACAACGGGCGGGGCAGAGGGGCGTGCTTCCCACAGGGTGGGAAACACTGAACACTAAGAGCCCAAAACCACAGCGCCCCAGAACACCAAGGGGGGGAAACGCCAAGGGGCGAGGCGGGGCACGAAAAAAACAAAAAAATGCATTTTCCTTTTTTTACACAAGTTATTTCCCTGTACATTTTTTATGGGCCCAAAATACGGGGGGAAACCACATGTCACACGCGGGATCAGTTTTAAACAGGGAAACCCCAAAGTTTATCAGCAAAAGGGGCACAACAGGTCTTCACAGGAGGGGCCTAAAACGTTTTTCCCTTGGTTTGTTCCTCCGCTCACGCCTTGCGCAGTTTGCCCGGGTCCCTTCATGTTAAAACATCCCCAGGTAATCCTTTTTTTTTTTCATTTCCCCACATGTTCGCACGAGACAAAGCCCCACTGGCGTAGCCCCCACCCCCCCCCTATAAAGCAGCGACCCGTCGCCTGACATCCCTAAACCTGAAAAAACTACAAAAGTTTAAAAAAAATTTAAAGTCCTCAGGAACAAAAAAAATTCTTTAAAACAAAAGTAACCGAATTGAAATCATTTTCAAAACACAAAAATTTTCACCACGCGACTTTTTTTTTCCCGCCCCGCGGGGTCCTTGGGGGAGGTGTGGGCGGCGGAGTTTGACAGTGGCATCCAGAGGGGTATTCCTTCCAAACTGGCTCATGGTCCCCATGACGCGCGCATTCCCCTCACCGTCCAAATGCCGCCTCATCCGGTCGCATCGCACTCCTCATCCCGTCTGGGGAAACGTCTCTTTTTTTTACCAGGCCCCGGGAGTACTTCCGGGCCCCGGGAACGCCACACCCGGTCCATTGGACAACAACGGTCTTTTTCCCCCCTCTGCGAATTCGATAGGGAATCACAAAGGCCGCTACCCCCATGTATGGCTTTTCCCGGGGCTCTGTAGCTCGGGAGAGCCCCCTTTGACGGGGTTATGCACAACTCTGTCCCCCTATTTTTCACCTCACTTCACTCAGCGTGGCATGGTCTCCTTCAGGGCGGGCCCGGGCTACCTTGAGTTTTCCCACCCCCTTGCCGGTGCACCTCCCCAAAAGTTAGCGCGCTCCGGTCGCCAAGTCCTTGAGAAGTTAGGCAAGGGCCCCCCCACAAAAAAACTCCTCGCTCCCTGACGACTCTTTGGATGCCCCATTTTTCCCTCCAAGTCCCCAGCTTTGCACCCTGGCACCTTCGGGGCCTTTTTTGGAGAATTTTGGCTAAAAACCTGTAACAAACCCCCCCGGTCCAACAAGGCTCCCCCCCCAAACCGCACCATCAGCCAGCTGCGGTTTTGGTGGGCTCCACGAGGCCCTCTACCCCAAGTATCACTTTTAAGTGACAGGGATTCTAGCTCTGTCTGGGGCAAGGGGGCAGTCGCTCAGCGTAACTCCCTCTGCCACCCCAACCTCTGGAAGCGGGGGCACATCTTCACTGGCACCCCACCACCCCCGTCCAATTTTGACACACGCCTTCTCTGCCGGGATCAAGGCCCAGCAAGCATTGCTCGCCCCAGACGGCCACATACCCCGGGCACCCGGCACCGTGCGCCCACGCCAATACGACCTCCCTGGCCCCTTAGCTCCCAAATGCCCGTGAAACCACACAGTTCTGTGGGCATGGGGAATCGCAAAGTGGCCAAATATCACCCACTACGGTCTTCTCAGCCCCAGGGTCCACTGTCATGGGGATGGCTTCCCCTACGAGCCCTCCACCGCATCGTGTGGTTCGACGGCGCTTACCCAAGTGGGGGCCGGGAACCGATGACGGGGGGTTTTCGCCACCTTCCCACCCTCCCCTTTTTCCCCTGTACCACTTCCTTACCTTGGGACATGCACTCGGGTGTGACCATCCTGCCCCAGTCCTTGCAGCCGCGGAAGGCATCAGAATCCCTCCGGGTTTAGAGATTTTTTCCCCCGCTCCCCCCGAAACCGACACGTCTGTGCCCTTCCTCACGCAGCCCCAACACAAGCCTTTTAAAGTGCTCGGGCCACCTTCCCCAATGCTACCTTCTCCACTTTAACTTCCGCCCCGAGGTCATGGTGGGGTGACAGCTGCCCCCGGCCACTGGTTGCCTTTGGGAAAGGCTCGAACTCCAAGGCCCTTTCCCGTGCCACCTGCAGATTTTTCGCTGCTGGCCTGCAAAACGTCAACAAAAAAATCGCGGGGGCCCGACCTGATCATCTCTTTCCCCGGGCCCCCTTACCAGCCCTCACATCCTGCGCCACCTGGGACGGTTCGCCTGTCACGAGTCCGTTTTTTCAATGGGCCGATATCCCCCGGGCCTGCCCACAGAAGTCTGGAGGCGAGGGGCTGCAGGGTGGAGAATGTGTGCCCCGGGAAATAACCACCCGGGGGGGGGAAGGGGGTGAGGGAAGCAAAAGAGGCGGGTTTTCCGGGTCCCCAGTTTTCCCCCCCTTACCCAAAAGGACGGTTCCATGGGTCCCCCCCGCCTTCTGCAGGACCCCTGCTCCGACACGACGCGCAGGCCCGGGGGTTTTTCCCGCCCCCGGACCCCCGGCGACCCCAGTAAATTTTACACTCTGGCATTTTTTTGCAGAAAAACCCCGTCTGCCCTCTTCTGCTTGCCGTTCACCTCGTGACGCCGCCTTCCGCCTTTATTTTCCCCCCCTCAGGCCCCGAACCCCGCCTTCAGAGTCTGCACCTCCTCCATCGTTTTCCCCCTCTTCACGCTGTGCGGGCCTTTTCAGTGTACGCTGATTTCCCTCTTCACAACGCAAGATTTCTTGAACAAATAACAGTTGGGAGAACTGTTTTCCCCTGCCTTTCCTTTTCCTCATCTCGACGAGAGGTGCGCCTGCTTGCGTCCCTCTGTGCCTCTCTTCTGCCCTTTGTGCCATTTTTCCTCCCTCATACCCGGCCAGATGGCGTGACAGGTCCATCTGGCTCGGCTCACCTCACTCGTGTGCCCAGCATAGCCCCCTCTCCCTCATGGTCCGCCCTTTTTGGGCGCATGACAATCGGGGATTCAGTGATCAAATTCAAAAATCCCCCTCCCGACCCATTTTTTACGCCGAGCGCCTCGTCTCTCGCCCCCAACACAAGGGAGGCTAGGCAACGGCGTGCTATCCAAGTGTCGGAACGAAAACTCCAAGAGGGCCCCCAGCCCCCGCATCCCCGAACACCCGAGGGGGGAAAAACCAAATTGGGGGGCAGGGCAAAAATAAGCACAAAAAGACAGTCTTTCCTTTCTTTACACAAGTTATTTTCCCCTACACTTTTCTATAGGCACATCAGGGGGAAACAGCATGTCACCTGCCCGATACACTTATAACGGGCACACAAAGTTTTTTAGGGACAAAGGGCACACACGAGGTCTTCACAGGACCACCCAACTGCCGTCTCCCTTTGGCCTTTTTCCCCGCTCCTCCGTCACAGCCCTTGCTAGTTTGCCCAGCCCCCTTTAGTTAACACTCCAGGTATCCTTTTCATGTTAACACATGTTTTGCACAGAGACAAAAACCCTGGCGTAGCAATATTATAGGGTAAGTTTACAAAATAATGATGTAATGATAACAAAATTGCAATAAATTTCCCAAAAATGATGATAATAAGATGAAAAGGTGATGTAATAATAAAGAAAAGATTATTGTAAAATTATAATGATAATAAAAAAAATAGTGTACATTCACAAAAAAAAAAAAAAAAAAAAATTCGAAAGTTGAAAATAGTCTTTTTTAAATCTACCCAAAAAAGCCCATTTTTCGATTTTTTTCAGAATTGTGTAAATATGCGCTACTACTATCCCACTCACTACTAATGATAATAAAAGTACAAAGAAATAATGAAAACTAAAAATTTTTTTTAATCATAAAAATTATGAGAAAATTGATGAATTCTTTTATAATTCTTCTTTTTTTAATTTTATTATTATTATGATGATGATTATTATTATTATGAAAATTATTAATTTTTTTGTTATTATTACCACAAAAAAAATATAATAATTCTGATAATAATAATGATAATAATAATAATAATGATAATAATAGATATAATAGTAATTATAATGATGTTAATGTTATTATTACTATTATTGTTAATTATCATTAGTAGTTGTAGTGGTATAATTGGAAAAAAATATATTGTATCTGCAATAATTCAAATAATAACGATAAAAAATAAAATGATAATAACAATTCTAATACCCCGTTATTATTTTACAATTATTTTTATTATTACAATTGTTGTTTATTATGAGTAAAATTTTGATAAAAAGTATAATGGGCGGAAATGATTACAATAAGCAATAATAATGATAATGATAATAATTGCAATGATAATAACTATGATAATGATGATAATAATAATAATGATGAAAATAATGATGATGATAATGAGAAATAACAATATTGCCCATTTATAGTAAAAAAAAAAAGATAAACATTCCCAAAAGAAAAAAAACTGGCAAAATCTTTTATAATGAAAATTTTTGATAATAATGGGAATAATTGCAAAAATGATGATATTGTAATAATAATAACAATAATATAATAATAATAATAATAAAGATAATAATTATATCATTATCATTATTATCATTATTATTTTGCTATTATATTATTATCAATATAGTTATCATTATCATTTTTAATATTATTACATTTGTCGTTTGATTACTCATAAAATATATTATATCTGTGATAATAACAAAAATAATGATAATAATAATAATTATAATATTGTTGTTATTATTTTAGTATAGTAGTAGTAGTATTTTTTACGCCGACCGCCTCGTCTCTCTGCTACCAACACAAGGCAGGCTAGGTAGACGGCGTGCTATCCACGGGGTCGTGAACACTGAACAGCTCAAAGAAGCACCGAGACCACAGCGTCCCAGAACACCACGAGGGGAAACGCCACTTTTCTAAATGCACAATACAGGGAAACCAGCATGTCACACTGCACGATACAGCTTATAACAGGGCAACACAAAGTTTATCAGGTCACAAGGGCACACACGAGGTCTTCACAGGAGCAGCACCCAACCGCGTCCCCCCTCTGGCTTGTTCCCCCGCTCCTCTGCTCACAGCCAGTTGCGTCATGTATGCCCAGGTCCCTTCATGTTAACACATGCCCAGGTCATCCTTTTCATGTTAACACATGTTTCGCACAGAGAAAAGACCCATGGCGTAGCACTACCCCCCCCTATCAGCAGACGACCCGTCTGCTCTGACATATCTAAACCTGAAACAACTACAGAAAATTTAAATAAAATCAGTTCTCAGAAACACAAAAATCTTTCATCCAGCGTGGCTTTCTTCGCTCTCGCTGAGGTCCCCTCTGGAGGAGGTGTGGGCGGCGGTAGATTGGCAGTGGCACCCAGAGGGGTATCTCCTGTCCCAAGACCTGGCTCAGGGTCACCTTTGACGTCTGCTGCATCGCCCTCACCTTCCAATGCTCGTCCTCATCTCGGTCAGCGTCTGCCACGCCCTCATCGCCGTACGGGGGTTTTAACGTCATCTTCTTTTCCACCATGGCCCCCAGGTTAGCTTTCTGGCCCATGGTAACGCCACAGCCGGTATCCCAAGTCCTCGAGGAAGTCAGGCAACGGCCCCAAAACCCAAACCCCAAACCCCTCGCCCCCCCGACGACTCTTCTGGACGCCCAACTTCCTCACAAGTGCCCAGCTTTGCACCAGCTGGCACCTTCAGGTCCTTATTGGAGAAGTTAGCTACCAACACTGTAAACTAACCCCCCCCCTGGTCCAACAAGGCTCCACCCAACCACTATGCCATCAGCCATTTGGGCGGTTTAGGAGGGGCTCCACGAGGCCCTCTACCCCACGCATCACTCTTGATAGTTGCCCACCGGATTCTAGACTCTGTCCTGGGGGCAAGGTACAGTCGCTCAGCCGTAACTACCTTGCACAGCCAACCACTGGAAGCAAGGGCAATCTTCACCGTGCACCCTCACCAGTTTCCGCCCAGGTCGACACACGCCTTACTCTGCGTCAGGTAGCCCAAGGCCCGCAAACATGCTCGTCCAGATCGGCCACATACACCGGGCAGCCCCCTGCACCATGCTGCCCACGCCAATCGAGCCTCCACGGGCCTCTTGAGCTGCACACAATGCCCCGTGACACCACACAGTCTCTGTGTGTGTCTGGAAGTTGCATAGTGGCCAAATATCAGGCCGACTAGGGTTTCTTCTCAGCCCCAGTGTCCACTTTTCAGCGGCATGGCTTCCCATCTACTGAGCCCTCCACCTGCATCGTGCTGGTTCGACGACATTTTTACCCAAGTGGGGGCCCGGGAACCGGGGACGGCTGGGTTTCGGCCCCCTTCTCCTGCTGCCCCGATTTTCCGCCTGTACACTTCCTTAGCCTTAGGACATGCACTCGGATGATGCCCAATACCTGCCACAGTCCTTGCAGCACTGCTGGAAGGCTCAGAATCCGTCCGGTTTGAGAGGACATGTTCTCCGCTCCCTCCGACACAGACTACGTCTGTGCCCTTCCTCACTGCAGCCCCAACACAAGCCTTGGAAAGTGGGTCGGGCTCACCTTCCTCAATGCTACCTTCTCCACTTTAGCCTTCCAGCCTCGGAGGTCCCTGGTGGGGCCCGAGCAGCGGCCCCAGGCCACTGGTTGCCTTCAGGAAGGCCTCGAACTCCAAGGCCCTCGCCAGCGCCACCTGCAGGTCCTCAGGGTGGGGCCTGCTTTTACGTAGATTGCAGCTGCTGGTCCCGCAAAGCGTCAACAAAGAAATCGCGGGCCAGGACCACAATCATCTCTTCCGCAGCTGCAGGGTACGACCTCCTTACCAGCGCCTCCACATCCTGCGCAGCTGGGACAGTGGTCTCGCCACGCTCAGAGTCCCCTTCTTCAAGTGGGCCCGATATACCTCGGCCTGGGTTGGGTGGGGCCCGAAACGGCGTTTCAAAGCACTCCGCCACGCTGGTGTAAGAGGCATGTTGGGATGGCGCCAGATGCCCCAACAACTTCCACCGCGGGGGCCCCTTAGCGCTGGGTTTCCCGCTGCAGGGCCTTCTCTTCCCGGCTCCAGCCCTGGGCAGATGCCAGCATTTCAAATTGGGCGACATATGCCTCCCAGGCCACCTTCTGTCGTACTCAGGGCTTACGCTTCACGAATGTCTGGAGGCCGAGGGGCTGCGGGGTGGAGAACGCGTGCCGTGAACTAACACGCCCGGGGGGGAGGATGGGGGTGGGGAGGCAACGAGGCGGGGTTTACCGTGTCCGAATTTGCCGCCACCTATACCCAAGGGAAACGGTTCCGATGGGTCCCCAGCCTTCCCGCTGCGAAACCCCTGGCTCCGACACGACACTGCGAGGCCCGGGGTTTTTTCCTGCCACGGACCCCAGGCAGACCCCAGTAAATCTGACACTCTGGCATCTGTTGCCAGACCTCGTCTGCCTTCTCTGCTTGCAACGTATACCTCGTGACTCCGCCTTTCCGACTTCACTTCCCTCCCTCAGGCCCTGAACCTCGCCCCCTTTAGAGTCTGCACCTCCTCCATCAGTTCACTCTTCACGCTGTTGCAGGCCTTGTCGGTGTACTGCTGAGTTTCCTCTTCACAGATGCAAGATTGCTCTGTAGCACCTCAACAAGTCAGCCCGAACTGTTCCTCTGCCCTTCCTTGCCTGCATCTCGACGAGGTGGTGCGCCTGCTTGCGTGCCCTCTGGTGCCTGCTCTTCCCGCCCTTTTTGGGCCCTTTCCCCTCATACCGGACAGCCATGGCAGTGATCAGGTCCATCTGGCTCGGCTTTACCTCACTCGCGCCTGCCCCAGTCATAGCCTCCTCTCCCTCATGGCTGCTGCCATCTTTGGAAAGACATGATAAATCGGCGATCTTTACTGATCAAAAAATCACAAATCCCGCTCCTGACACCATTTGTTACGCCGACCGGCTTGTCTTCCCCTGCCTACCAACACAAGGCAGGTAGGCAGACGGCGTGCTATCCACAGGATCGTGAACACTGAACACGCTCCAAAAAGGCACCGAGCACCACGCGTCCCAGAACACCACGAGGGGAACGCCAGTGGCGAGGCAGGGCACGAAATAAACACAAAATGACAGTCCCCTTTTTTTATTTACACAAGTTATTTACCGTACACTTTTTTTAGGCACAATACAGGGGGGGAAAACCCGCATGTCACACTGCACGATACAGCTTATAACAGGGCAACACAAAGTTTATCAGGTCACAAGGGCACACACGAGGTCTTACAGGAGCAGCACCCAACCGCGTCTCCTCTTGGCTGTTCCCCCCGCTCCTCCGCTCACAGCCAGTTGCGTCATGTATGCCCAGGTCCCTTCATGTTAACACATTGCCCAGGTCATTCTTTTCATGTTAACACATGTTTCGCACAGAGACAAAGACCCACTGGCGTAGCAGTATATTTGTAAAGAAATAAAATTTATATTGAAATAATTACATAATGACGATGAAAAGTAATATAAAGATTATAATGAATATAAAAGTATATATATAATTATTGTTATTAGTATTAATTGTTTTTATTATTAGTATAATTTCCAAAAAAAATATTCCCTTTAATAATGATGATAATAATCGCTATGTATGAATCATGACAATTATGAGAATTTGATAAAATTGCCTATTTAAGATAATTTTTGAGAATATGAGAATAATAATGATAATAATAATGATAACAATAATAATAATAATAATAATAATAATAATAATAATAACAGAAATAATAACAATATTATTATTATTATTATTATTATTATTATTTTTATTTTTTGTATTAATAAAAAATAAATTATAACTGTGATAATAAAGTTAATCATAATAATATTGATAATAATAATCATAATGGTATATATAATATTGTATTATTATAATTATATATTTATTATTAGTAGTAGTACTAGTAAAACTGTAAAAGAAGTATATTATATCTGTAATAATTGCAATAATAACGATAGTAATTACAATGATTGCAATGATGATGATAATAGTGAGGGAATGATGATGATATTAATATTAAGATAATAATGATGATAATATCAATAATACTGTCCATTTATAATAAGAAGGGAAAAAATCCCAAAAGTCGAAAAAAGTGGTAAAATCTATAGAACCTATCAGAGTCTACGCCAAAAGGCCCTTTTTTTCGATTTCAATCATGAATCCGTAAGACTAATAATGATGATAATAAACACTATTCTATTACTCATGACAATTATGAGAATTTTTAACAAAACTGCTATTATAATGATGATTTTGATAATAATGGGAATAATTGCAATAATGATGAAAATAATAAAAATAACAATAATAGTTTACGACAACACCAACAACAATAATAATAATAATAATAATAATAATAATAATAATGATAACATTTACAATGATTAATAGTAATAATAATAATATTGTTATTGTTATCATTATTATTATTATTATCATTATTATCAGTAGTAGTAGGAGTATAATTGTACAGAAATATATCATATCTGTAATAATTGCAATAAAAACGATAAAAAATAAAGTGATGATAATAATAATGATTGTAATATTAATATTATTGTTATAATTATCATTAATATTGTTATTATTATTATAATTGTTGTTATTTTGAGTATAATTTCCAAAAAAAAAAAAATATATATAGCGGCAATAATTACAATAAGAATGATGATTATGATAATAATAGTTAAAATAATTGCAATAATGATAATAATAATGACGATAATGTAGAGAATGATGATGATAATAATAATAATGCTAATAATGATCACAATAATAGTGTCTATTTATAATTAAGAAAAGGCAAAAAAATTCCCAAAGTCGAAGGAGTGGCAAATCGTGCAAAATACAGCTTTTCAGAGTCTAGGCGAAAATCCCCTTTTATAAATTTCAATCATTATTTGTATAATTATTATAGTGTTCATTATTAATGATAACAATGAACACTATTCTATTATGAGAATTTTGATGAAATTGGTATTATAATGATAATTTTGATAATAATGGGAATAATTGTAATAATGATGATAATAATAATAAAAACAATAATAGTAATGATAATAATAATAATAATAATATCTTATCATTATTCTTCTTCTTATTATTATTATTATTATCATTATCAATATTAGTACTTTTATTGTTAGTATTACTGAAAAAAATATATATTATACTTGTAATAATAACAATAATCATGATAATGATAATAATAATCGTAATAGTTATTATAATATTGTTATTGTTATCATTATTTTCATTATTATTATGATAACATTAGTAGAATTGTAAATATATTAAATCTATAATAAAAAGTAAAATTATAATAATAATAATGATTAAAATATCGTTATTATAGGTACTATTATTATTATTATGATTAATATGATTATCATTATTATTATTATTATTGTTGTTGTTGTTGTTTATATAATAATCGTTATTTAGAGAATAATATCCAAAAAAATATATATGGCAGAAATGATTACAAAAATGTTGATGATAATGATGATAATAATTGCAATAATTGCAATAATAATGATAATAATGATGATAATAATAATTATGATAATAATGATGACTCTTATGATGATTATAACAATAATAGTGCCCATCTGTAATAAAAAAGAAAAAGAAAAAAGTCCCAAAAGTAGAAAAAGTGGCAAAATCTTGCCAAGTATAGCCTTTTCAGAGTATACGCTAAAATGCCCTTTTTTAAGTTTGATTGTGATCTGCGTAATTATTAGGCTAATAATGATAATAATAAACGTTATTCTATTAATATTGACAATTATGCGAATTTTGGTAAAATTGATATTATGATAATAATTTTGATAATAATAGAAATAAATGCATTAATGATGACAATAATAATAATAATAATAATAATAACAGTAATAATAACAATAATAATAACAATAATAATGTTATTATTATTGTTATTATTACTATTATTGTTGTTATTGTTATTATTATTATTATTATTATTATTATTATTGTTATTGTTATTTTTTATTATTATTGTTATCATTATTATTATTGTTTTATTATTATTTTTTTATTATTATTCCTTGAATTGTTAGTATTATTACATAAAAATATATTATAACTGATGATAACAATAATAATGATAATAATGGTAATAATACGCAGAGTTGTAATTAGAATATTGATAAAGTTATCATTATCATTATCATTATTATTAGTAGTAGTATAGTTGTAAAGATATATATTATATCCGTAATAATTAGAATAATGACGATAAAAAATAAAATGATGATAATAATAATTATTATAATTTCGTTATTATTGTTATAATCATTGTTATTTTTGTTGTTATTATTATTATTGTCATTATGAGTATAATTCCCCCAAAAATACATATGGCGGCAATGATTACAATAATACTGATGATAATAATTGTAATAATTGTAATAATGATGATAAAGATTATGATAATGATGAGAATGATGATAATAATATTAATGATAAAAATGATAATTATAAAGATCATAAAAATAACAGAGTCCATTTATAATGAAAAGAAAAAAGAATTCTTGCGAAATATACCCTTCTTAGAGTCGACGCCAAAATACTCTTTTATTCCATTTCAATTATTATTTGCGTAATTATTAGGCAAATAATTATAATAATAAACATTCTATTAGTCATGATAATTATGATTTCTTTTTATTGCTATTATATTGATAATTTCGATAATAACGAGAATATTATTATCATTATTATTACTTTTATTGTCACTATTACTAGAAAAACAAATTATAACTGTGGAAATAATAATAATAACGATAAAAAGTTAAATGCTGATAATAACAATGATTATAATATCGTTATTATTGTTACAATCATTGTTATTATTGTTATAATAATTGTTATTATTATTATTATTTGCAATAATGATGATAATAAAAATGATAATAATAGGAATAACAGTAATAATAATAATAATAATAATAATGATAATAAAAATATATTATCATTATTATTAACATTATTATTATTATTATTTTGTTTTCAATATTATCATTATAATCTATTATTAGTTGTAGTAGTTTTTATATAATTGTAAAGAAATGTGTTCTATCATTAATAATTGCAATAAGAAGGATAAAAAGAAATGATGATAATAGTAATGTTTTTAATATCGTTATTATTGTTATAATCATTGTATTTTTGTTATTATCATTATAATTGTTTTTTAAATTATAAGTATAATTACCATAAAATTTATATATATATATATATATATATAAATCTATCTACTATCTATCTATCTATATATAATATATATATATATATAATATATATATAATATATATTATATATATATATATATATGATTATAAAAATAATGATAATATGATGATAATTATGAAAGTGATAACAATAATGGGTGCCCCATTTATAATAAGATTTTTTCTCGAAAAGTCGAAAGAGTGGGATAGTCTTGCGGAATATAGCCTTTTTTCGATTTTAATCATGATCTACCTAATTATTAGGCTAGTAATGATACTAATAAACGATTCTATTAATCATGAGAATTAGGAGTTTTGATAATATTGCCAATAAAATAATAATTTTCATAATAATAGGAATAATTGTAATAATGATGATAACAACAACAACAATAATGATAATAATTATTATTATAATTTTATTATTGTTATTATTATCGATATTATTACTTTTATTTCAAAAAATATATATATCATAACTGTGATGTTAACGATAATATCAATAACAATTAAAGCAATAATCATAATATTATTCATAATATTGTTATTGTTATCATCATTATTATTATCATTATTATTATTATTAGTTGTAGTATAATTGTAAAGAAATATATTATATATGTAATAATTGCATTAATAACGATAAAAAGTAAAAAGATGATAATAATAATGATTATAATCTTATTATCATTGTTATAATCAATGTTATTAAATATATTATTATTATAATTGTTGTTATTATGATTATAATTGCGAAAAATATATATTTGATGGCAATGATTATGATAATAATGAAGATAATGACAATAACTGCAAAAATTGTAATAATGATGATAATAAGGATGAAAATGATGAGAATGATGATGATAATAATAATAATGATCTTAATAATAATTATAATAACAATAATAGTGTCCATTTATAATAAAAAAGGAAAAAGAAAAAATTCCCAAGAAACGATAAAGTAGCAACATCTTTGGCAATATAGACTTTTCAGCTTCTACCACAATATGTCCTATTTTGAATTTCACACATGATTTACATAATTATTAGGGTAATAATGATAATAATAAACAACCATTTTTATTAATAATGAGAATTATGAGAATTATGATAAAATGGGTATTATAATGATAATTTTGATAGTAATTGAAATAAATGCAAAAATGATGATAAAAACAAATAGCAATGCTACTACTACAACTACTAATATTAATAATAATAATAATAATAATGATGATGATAATATCAATAATAATAATAACTATTATAATTGTAATTAGAATTATAATAATAATAGTAGTAGTAGTATATAATAAAATGATAATAAAAAAAGTGAAATAAGAATAAAGATTATTATATTATTTTTATTATTAGTAGAGTAGTAGTATTGTTTTTTATTATAAACATTATTACTAATCATTCTTAGTATTACTCTAAAGAAATATATTAAAAACTTGATAATGATAAAATAATGATATTGATAATCATAATTGTAATTATAGTATTATTATTGTTATCATTATTATCATTCTTATTATGATTAGTAGTAGTATAATTGGAAATAAATAAATTATATATATAATAATTGTAATAATAACGATAAGAAGTAAAATGAAATAATAATGATTATAATATTGTTATTATTGTTATAATCATTATTATTATTATTATTATTATTATTGTTGTTGTTGATATTATGAGTATAATTGGAAAAAATTATATATGGCTGCAATATTTAAAATAATAATGCTAATGATGATAATAATTGCAATAATTGCACAATGAAGATAATAATGATGATAATAATTATAATGATAATAATGATGATAATAACAATAAGAGTGGTCCATTTATAATAAAAAAGGGAAAAAAAATTCCAAAAGTCGAAAATGTGGGCTAAATCTTAGGAAATATAGCCATTTCAGAGTCTACGCCCAAAATGTCATTTTGTAATCAATCATGATTTGCGTAATTATTAGGCTAATAATGATAATAAACATCATTCAGTAAATCATGACAATTATTAGAATTATTATAATGATAATTTCGATAATAATAGGAATAATTGTAATAATGAGAGTCTTTGTCAAAATGCCCTTTTTTCAATATTAGGCTGGTAATGATAATTATAAACACCATTCTGTTTATGAGGACAGTTATGATAATTTTGATAATAATAGGAATAATTTCAATTATGATGATAATAATAATAATAATAACAATAATACAAATAAGAATAATAATTATAATAATAACATTATTATTATTACTATTATTATTGTAGTGAATTTCCCCTGGCTTCAGGCGGGTCACCCCGCAGGCCTGTTTCACTGACGCTATGAATCTTTATAGGAAATCTACGGACTCTTTTGCCCTGCAAGATGACGTGGCTTTGCTGTTTCCCTGTGTTTTTTTTAATAAGAATGAATCTGTGTATTTATATCCTCTGACTTACTTTTCCCTTTGGTCCGTGATCTACTTATAAATCTACACTATTTCTACTGCACGTAACACTACTTATACACTACTTACCTTATGTTCTATACTTACCTTGTCTTTTCTTGCCTTTTCCTTTCGACTAATTCACCTTAGTTTTTTTTCTCTCAAGTTTTCTCTTTGTTTTTTCCCGTTTCCCTCACGGATCCCTTTTTTCACTTTTTTCGTACTTTCCTGTTTTTTAAATTTTTTTGCATGCCCACTTTTATATAGTTTTATATTCTTTTTATTTAAGTATTTTTAAACTTGTTTTAAACCCCCCTGTACAGAATATCCAGTATTCCCTCCTAAACAGTTTTCTGTATAATTTTGACTTAATATGTATAAATTATTCGTCTGTGGATAAGAGTTAGTTTTTGTTCAAGCAACAGAAATAAGAGAGTTAATGTATATAAATCCCGATTTATGTTTACACAATTTGTAACCACTGTAAGTTTGTTGCGCATTCTGATGTTCTGTTGCGGAAAGGAGACAAAGCGTCCTCTCAGAAAGGGGGGAATAGGTGGCATCTGTGCGTTTGAAGGGAGTCGCGGTTGATTATGCCCTAGAATGGATTATTTCGGGAAAGGAATAGCAACAAAACATTGTGTCAAAAGCAAAGATTGGGAGTTATGTTGTTATCATTTAAATCCCTGCAATTATGTAAAAGGCAAACAGTTGCATCGAGTGGAAGTAATTAAACGTTTGCCGTGAGTCAATGTTATCAGGCATGGACCATAAAACCTACTCACTTATGGTATAGAGAAATTTGGAAAATATATCTTAGTGAGGGATTGCATTACAGTGCCATTCTGAACTTGGACCTGTGGCTTCTGATTCAGCCTGAGAGATAATTCACCAGTGATTATGGGGGAAAGGCACTGTGTAAGTTCATAATTGTCATGTTTGTATTATTTGTATATTTGTTCCATTCATTTCATTAGGATCATGAGATATTATTTGCTTGCTCAGAAAAAAGTTGCAAAGGTACCATTGAGTGTTAAGAAGGATTTATTTTATACTCCCATTGCTGTTTGCTCCCATTATGCCCAAATGCAAGGGGGTTATTTTTGTTATTTAAACAAGTAGGTTACGGGGTGTTATTGATTGTATGATAAGAAATTTATTATTTTGTTTAGCTCCCATTGACCTTCCATTTGTGTACAAGGTCATATTGTATTTGCAATCATTTTTGGGTATTGTTCATATATGATAGTTGTCACAGGTTGGACCTACAATAAAGGAGTAACTGCCAGTGCTGTCTTCATTCACCTGGTGAAACACCCACCATACACTAATAATAAATAAAATGAATTGCATTATGGGTTAAAACCTCACCCGGGAAGCCCTATATAAAAGAAACAAGCCAGGTCGGTCAGAAAGAGAGGCTTAAGTGTATGGTGTGTTTTCTTGTGTATTGTGTATTTCCGAAAGATTTGTGTGTAATAAATGTATAATATGGATGCCTTTTATGTTGCCTTTTTAGCCAGCAAGTGGTGTTATTTTACTGTTTTTTTATTGTGGGCTACGGGATCACTTTCAAACCACCCGAGAGTCATCCTCAAAATACGCCAAACCCACATGGACATTACCTGTAGTCGGGTAACACGCTACCAAACCATCATCTTTAAATCTACGGAGCTTAACTATCCACTACAGCGTAACATATTTTGGTGGCAAGCGGCAGGAAAAGGCGTTTTGTTTGCTAGTTCGATACTCCAAGACGGTGTAACTGCTATTTATGTCTAAGACGCTCATACGTCTTTCGTGCAGTTCTTAACCCGTGGTCACGTAGTCGGTCTGTCACCCATGGTATCTTTATTCATTTTATTTGTTTCTTTTATTTCAGTTTCTTTTGTTCTTTTTTTTTTGGGGGGGGGGGGTTATCTTTGATTTGTAGTATTTCTTTTGTTTTTTACTTGATTTGGCTAAGTGGTTTTCTTCAGTTTTTATGTATCGGTGTTTTACGGCTGTTTGCTTCGGTGCTTGTTTTTGTGTTTCCTGTGTTTATCTACGGTATTTTGTTGCGAGCTTTGCTTTCTAGCAGGAGACGAGCGTTCTATGGTTGTTTTAAGGAATCGCTGTTTGCCTTTGTGACTTCGTGAAGTTTTGTATGGAAATTCGAAGGGTCAGCCAGTTATTTGTTTTGCAAGATTTTTCTACTTGGTATGTGTTTTTGTGATTACCTCAGTATGTCTCTGAATGTTTATGTATGTTTAGTTTAGTGAATTTTGTGTTTTGTTACGTGTTTTATGCTTGTTTTTAGTGAATCTTTATGCGAATGTTTTAATAACTGTCTGCGTGTTTTATGCCTGTTTTTAGTGAATCTTTAAGCGAATAACTGTCTGCGTGTTTTTTTAAGTGATGATTCTATCTTGCGTTGGAAGTGTTTTTACGGTTCTTCGGTTTTATGTATGTTTTAGTATTTTTTTTTAGCGAATGTTTCATGACTGATTTTTTTTTTGTGTGTGTGTGTGGGTGTTTTATAAGTGCGTCAGTTTTAGTGAGATTTTAGAAGTGTCTTATAAATGTGTTTTGTTCGTGTTTTGTCTGTTTCTGTGCGTGTGTACTCTGAGTAATATTAACGTGAATCTGAAATTTGTGATTTTGATCGTATGAATCTAGTGTTTGCTCTGAGACCGTGTGATTGTATTATTTAGCTGTATGAGTAATCGTACATTCTTGTGAGTAATCGGGTAGTACGGTGCTTCTATAGACTTGTTGAGGGTTGTCCTAGGTGTTTTATTCAGCCTTGGAGTTGCTCTGACTATAATTTTAAGATTAGCACGATTCGGACACGAGTCATGGGTCGAAGGAACGGTGGAAGTCGGAACAACAGTCCGTCCCGCCCTTCGACGAGCTTCTGCTCATTCATTAGGAAGAAACTCCCCTTCAGGGCAAGCTCTCCTGCCAGATTCGGATAACCGAGGCATCGAAAGACTTCCGGAACTTTCAGCGATGGAAGAGCTTTTTCAAAAAATCTCTCTGCTCACACTGGAGGTCCAGAGTCTGTGCCAGCAAAATAGTGAGCTCGAAGCTCGTATATCTCGTCCTTCGACCCCCGTTTCTGTCAGTGAAGCACCCCTAGTTGAGTCTGTGGTGCAGAGGGATCCAATTCTTCAGTTTAAGGCAGAGGTTAGTTCTGCCCACCCCCTTAAACAGAACCAAGAGGTTGAGAGCTGGCTTCGGAGTGTCGAGAACCACGCTCGACCTCAGACAGATTCAAGTTTTATTAAAGCTGTAAAGGCTTCATGCAAGGGTGCGGCAGAGCAGATAGTAAATTCTCCCCTCTTTGAAAATATTGTATCCTGGCTTGAATTTAAAGACAAGCTTAGGCAGAAGTTCAGAAGAACTGGTGCGTCATCTGATTTTTACCGCGTGCTTCATAGTCAGAAGCTACCTGGTCAAGCACCTATGGATTTTTATTTAACATTGGAAGGTATGGTGTACCAGGGATTACGGGATTATCCTCGGGCTATTGGTGACCCAGATGACCTCTTCAGACGGGTCTTTTTGCAAGGACTTCCTCGATGGATCAGGGAAGCTGTTGTGGTGAAGGAAGAGGCAGAGCTTTGTAATCTTGTTGAGACTACGCAGAGAGTTTGGAGTCTCAGGGAAAGTAAAGGTCCTGCTAGACCGCTTTTCCGACCACGGGCTCTTGCAGCAGCCGTGGTAGACCCTCCTCGGAAGTACTGTCGCTACGACAAGAACCACGAGCATGATAGCTCAGAATGTTGTGTCTTGAGTGCAAGGAAGTGTTTTGTATGTGGTGAGCCAGGTCACTTTGCACGGCAGTGTCCCTTTTTATCGCGCCAGGTCGGGCGTGCAGCGAAACCGTCACTGGCGAGAAAAGAGTTGCCGTCAACCACTGACTGCGAGAGTAAGGTTCCTGAGAAACCTGTAGGTCGCACTATGGTTTACTTAATGATGAATGGGTTCAAGAATGAAGTGTTTTGTCGACACAAGGTCTGAGGTGACAATTGTCAAGGGCATGGCTGCAAGAAAGATGGGAATAATATGTGAGAAAGAATCTTTTAAACGAGTGAAAGGAGTTTCTGGTAAGACTATTCCAGTTCTGGATAAAAGTTTAGCAATTTTTAGTGTGAATGAGCGAGTTTGTGTTAAGCATAAAGTGTGTATCTTGGATGGCCTTTCCTTTCCTGGAGTTCTTTTGGGCATGGATCTTCTCAGACGGTTTAACTTCAGGCTCGAGTGTTTTTTCTGACCAGAGTAAAAAGGATTTATTGGTCTTGCAAGGTCAGAAGTTCCCATTTTGTATACGGATTCCCAGTCATTACAAGTTGTGCTTGTTGAGGTACACCACAAGCAGTAAAGATCACTACCCGCTTCACAGGTAGCACATGTTGCTGTACCTGCTTTTGTGCCACCTTGTGGTTGGCGCTTTATCAAATGTAGCGTTCCTAGGGGTATGCAAGCCGCCAAGGAACTTATGGTTTCTGGTATCTAGTGTCCCTTGTGGTACCTAAGTCTCTACAAGAGGTTAAAGAGGGACACATTAAAGTCTGGGCGTAAATGAGACTACAACGCCCTGTAAAATTAAGAAATGGACATAGGGTAGCTATAGCTGAAAACATTGCACAGGTCTTCTCACTTGAGGCTGGAAGCACATATGTAGATGATAAGCAAAAGGAAGGTGATGTTAGTGTTTGTAAAACTGAAAAGTGCCAGTGTCAGTGGTGTAGATTGTGAAATTGCCAGTGCCAGTGCCAAGGGTACTGTTTTTAATAGTGCAGTGCCAAATAAAACAAAAATAGGTAAAAGTGCTGAGATAAGAAAGGCTAGTATTCGATGAACTTCTTCCAGTATGCGGTAGAGGAGCAAGCTTTGGAGGCAGAGATCTTCTTGGTGATAATGGTGATCCTGAACTGGGTAGGGATTTATTGATGATGACTTTGACAGCTTTGATGCTGTTGGTGCAGATGATTACATCATTCTGCCAGATGTGGATCTCCCACCTTGCAATGTGGTGACACAGACATCACTTGGGTCGAAGTGTCAGGTTCAGCTACTAAATGCCCTGAAGATGATTTTCAGCTGGGTGATGCTGAGATTGGTGACCTTTTAAGTGAGGTTGATCTGGTCACCTCACTCTTGGCCAGCAACAGCAGCTGAGGCAGGTACTAGTTTAAGTATGTGACATTATTTGATGTGCAGGCAAAGCTAGGAACCGTACCTGGTATCTCACATACTATAAAACAAAGAGGGTGAAGGTCCCACTATGTGTACGGCAATGGCGTCTCCACGAAGCCTTTAAAAAGTTCATTCGAGAGGAATGTGACAATATGCTTGCACAAGGATTTATTGAACATTCCGCCTCTCCTTGGCATTCCCCTATCGTTCTTGTCAGAAAGAAAGATGGGTCCACCCATTTCAGTATAGACTACAGAGGTCTCAACAGTATTACTGAGCAGGATGCTTATCCAATGCCACGCATTGATGAGCTCATTGATCAGCTGCATGGAACAATGTGGTTTACTGCTCTGGATGCTCGCAGTGCCTACTGGACAGTAGATGTCAGTCCAGATGATAGGCCAAAGACTGCATTCTCAGATGGGCATCGACTTTTCCAATTCAGGAAGTTGCCATTTGGGTTGGCAACCGCCCCTTCGACATTTCAACAGGCTGTTAACTGTGTGCTTTCATCTGTTTTAGGCAGGCACACTATTGCCTATTTAGATGATGTGGTTGTGCACAGCAGTAATTTTGATGACCATCTAAGGCATTTAGATGAGACTGTTGCTCCTTTTAAAGGCAGGATTAGGCTCAACAGGAAGAAAAATAGGTTTTGCAACAGACACATTCAAATTCCTGGGCTTTAAATTGGGGTGTGGAACCTGATCCAGATAAGGTGGTTGCATACAGAAGATGCCTCTGCCTAGGAACCAAAAGGAAGTGCGCCGCTTTCTCGGGTGCACAGGCTTCTTTACACCACATAGATACGTATTTTCTCTGGGGCCAGCAGGAGGACCCTGCTTTGCAGAACTTGTAGGAGGCACTTATCTCTGCCCCAGTTCTCAGTTAGCCAGATTTTGAACAGGCCCTTTGAGATTCACACCGATGCATCGGGTGTTGCTATCGGCGCTTGCTTGATGCAATGTGACGATGAGGGTCGCTTGAAGCCTGTTGCATACTTCAGCCGCAAACTCAGGAATGCTTAGACACGGTACCCTGCAATTGATGTGAGGCACTTGCAGTAGTAGAGGGGGTAAGAGCCTTCGACTGCTATGTGTATGGGCACTGCTTCTACATCTGCACAGACCATAGGCCTTTGACCTATGTGTTCAGTAGGAAGACCAAAAGTCTGCGTATGACTCGGTGGTCGCACGAACTTAGTTTTTATAATTATGTTCTGAAATACAAACAAGGGACTCAACATCGTGTCCCAGACCAGTTGAGTCCTGCAATGGCTGCAACGGAACTGCACAAGTGTGATCCAGACAATCTGCGTCGTTACCACTCGAGGATCCCCTGTGGAAAGAGGTGATTGGGTATTTAGAGGAATGGACTTTACCACGCCGTCGCTTTCCTCTTTCTCTTGAAGAATTTGAGCTTCGAGATGGAGTTCTGTATTAGGTCCGTCATCTCCCAGATCGAGTGCTCCATCAGTTGGTTGTGCCAAAGACAGTTAGAGGCTCTGCCATGCATTTGGCTCATGCAGGGGCAACAGCAGGTCACCCTGGTGTTTCCAGGACGTATTATAAGCTCAGGGATTACTTTACTTTCCGTAACATGTTGGCCACAGTGAAAAAATATGTTGGTACATGTCGATCTTGCCAGAAACGTAAGGGCATGGCTTATTGTGCTCCTCTTGCTGCTGCATCACAGGCCAGTTACCCATTGGAGAGGGTATCTGAAGACCTTATGGAACTTGAAGTGACCTCGCAAGCTAATAAATATGTATTGGCTTTCATAGACCAACTCACCCGATACATCCAGTTGATCCTTTGCCATCCAAGGATGCAGGGACTGTGGCTGATGCCTTTATCAATCAGTTTGTGACTGTGTTTGGGCCACCTCGTCTATTGCAAACAGACAATGGTCGAGAATTTAAAACAATCTATTTAAGAGGGTTTGTGAGTTGGCCAGTGTACAAACCATTTTCACTACTGCTTTCCATCCCCAAGCTAATGGGATGATTGAACGCACCAACCGAGTGGTGAAAAAACGCCTTGGCAACACTTCTGGAGGCTTCTCCCTTAGAATGGGATGAACTTTTGCCATATGTTCGTTTGGCCATGAACAGTGCAGTACACCGCTCAGTGGGTGATCAGCCTCTCTATTTGCTGACTGGACATATTAGCACCTATCCTGTTGGCAATACAATTATGAGGAGACTGATCATGAAGCAGCACAATCTTTTGCTGCTAAGTTAAGGAGAGCTAGAGAGATTGCCGTTGAGACGTCAGGATTATAATCGGCGAACCCGAAAGTCCACCTTTGCTGCTGAGGTCGGTGATCTAGTCTCTTTAAAGACCTTCCACGAATGGCAGGAGTAGGACGGCGTGGAGCCCTTAGACCTCGTTGGTTTGGTCCGGCTCGTATTCTTAAGAAGACCGGTCCTGTAACACGGTTGGTCAAAGTACTGTCTCCTCCTTACAAGGAGAAGATTTACCACCTTAATCAGCTGAGGCCTTACAGGACGAATGATGAACCCCCCACCTGCCAGATGATGCCGAGCTAGATGAAGATGGGGACGTGGACGTATTTCCCCCTCCTTTAGATGGACTACCGGATGATGATCCTGCAGTTGCTCTCTTGGCCTCCTTTTGCCGACCTCCTGACGATGGTTTAGAGCCTAGAGTGGTCGCCCTCTTTGCTTTTGCTTGAAGGATTATGCCAGTGAGAGGTTTTTGTGACATGTGTGCTAAGTGTTTCGGTTCTAAGAAATAGAAAGTGCTCTGAAAATGAATAATTTTTGAAAATTGGTGTATCAAGTGTGCGTATTAACATTATCATTTATCGTGTATTAATCTGAATTGTATTCTTCCAGCCCAAGTCGAGATGATAGGTTCTGTATTCCACGACCATGTATGTACAATTTACCAACTTGTGGTTTGTCTTCTTGAGATCTTTTTGTTTGTTTAAGCTTTAGTTTGTATTTTTTATTCAAGTGAGTGCTAGATTTTAAATGTAATTTGGAGTTGCATAATTCTTAAGTTTGTAGCTTTTAAGTTTACCTTTATGTTTTTATGTTTAATTTGTATTATCATGTCCTTTAGTTGTAAGATTAATTTTAAGTTTATTTTTTAAAGTTCCTTTGTATTTCTTAATTTGTATTTGATATTAAGTTTGATTTTATGTTTTATTTTTATCTTGTGATTTTATTTTTTTAATTTTGGGCTCAATGTTCTTATTTCCTTTTTGTTTTTTTCTGTCTCTTTCCTGTTCTTTCAGCTATGGTGAGATTGTTCAATGATTCGTCGTCCTTTTCCTTCTTCGCTTTCCTCTTTCGTTGCCTTTCTTCCTGTCTGGTCGTGCATCCATATCTATAGATTTATCAGTGGAATTCATTTCAGGACTTTACCTTTATACAGGATGAACACAGTAAATGCCATACACTAATTCCAGTCTCTTGCAGGTGTGAGGTTCCTTGTGCTTTACGGTCCTTTTGAGTCCATCATCCGCAGTGTAGAGCCTCTCCTCCGGAGGGTCGTGGACGGTCGTGGTGACCATGAGCTGCTCAGTTCTTCTGACCCGTGGATTCGGTGATGTGGCCTTCGACCGACTCCTCTCGTTACCTCTCTGCTTGCCTCTCTGATGCTGCATGACCCCGTCTGCTCAGTCGAGAATGGCTGTACCGGGCCGCACACTAGGGTCCTCAGAAGCAGGCAGTGGCCGTTCTGTGTGCGTCGAGGCCGAGAGGGAGTCGTCCGAAGTCAGGCGAGGAGGGAGTTGTAGTGGAATTCCCCTGGCTTCAGGCGGGACACCCTGCAGGCTTCCGGGCCGCCTGTTCCCCTGACGCTATGAATCTTTATAGGAACTCTACAGACTCCTTCGCCCTGGAAGATGACGTGGCTTTGCTGTTTCCCTGTGTTTTTTTTAATAAGAATGAATCTGTGTTTTTATATTCTCTGATTTACCTTTCCCTTTGGTCCGTGATCTACTTATACATCTACACTATTTCTACTGCACGTAACACTACTTATAAACTACTTACCTTATGTTCTACACTTACTATTCTTGCCTTTTCCCCTTCGACTAATTTACCTCAGTTTTGTTTCTCTCTCGTTTTTCTCTTTGTGTTTTCCCGTTTTCCCTCACGGATCCCTTTCTTTCACTTTTTCTTACTTTCCTGTCTCTTAATTATTTTACGTGCCCACTTTTGTATAGTTTATTATTCTTTTTATTTTTTAGTATTTTTAAACTTGTTTCAAACCCCACCATACACTAATTAATAAATAAAAGGAATTGCATTATGGGTAAAACCTCACCAAGCGCGGGAAGCCCCAGTATAAAGGATCAAGCCAGGTCGGTCAGAAAGAGAGGCTTTTTATCTTGGTGACAGCCCGTTTGGATTTTTAACTGGCTGACTGGTGCTTCTCGTGCTGTAGTGGGTTGCATCTGTTCCAAGTAAGTGTATGGTGTGTTGTCTTGTGTATTGGTTATGTTCGAAATATTGTGTAACAAATGTATAATATGGATGCTCTTTTTATATTGCCTTTTTAGCCAGCCAGTGGTGTTATTTTATTGTTCTTTTTTATTGTGACTACGGGATCACTTTCAAACCACCCGAGAGTCATCCTCAAAATACGCCAAACCCACATGTACAGTACCTTTAGTTGGGTAACACGCTAACAAACTAACATCTTTAACTCTACTGAGTTCATTATCTACTACAATTATTATTGTTATTGTTATTATTATTATTAACATAATTTTTACTATTATTGTTTGAATTACTACAGAAAATATATTATAATTGTGATAATAACAATTATAATGATAATAATGACAATAATGATAATAGTAGTAATTATAATATTGTTAATATCATCATTTCTATTATTCATATCATTAATATAGTTATTAGTAGAAGTATAATTGTAAAGAAATATATCATATCTGTAGTAATTGCAATAATAACGATAAAAAGTAAAATGATAATTATAATGATTATAATATCGTAATTATTGCTATAACCATTGTTACTATTGTTAATAATATTATAATTGTTATTATTATGAGTATAATTGCCAAAAAAATATATATATATTTCGAGAATGATTACAATAATAATTATGATAAAGATGATAATAAGTGCAATAATTGCAATAATGATGATGATAATGATGATAATAATAATAATGATAATAATGATGATAATAATTACGCTAATAAAAATAATAAAGTCTATTTATAATTTTTTAAAAATCCCAAAAGTCGAAAAAAGTGGCATAATCTTCCGAAAATATAGCTTTTCAGAGTCGACGCCAAAATAACTTTCTTTCGATTTCAATCATGATTTGGCGTAATTATTAGACTAATATTGATAACAATAAACACCATTCTATTAATCACGAAAATTATGAGAAATTTGATAAAATTGCTATTATAATGATAATTTTGACAATATATGAAATAGTTGCATTAATGATCATAATAATAATAACAACAATAATAGTAATAACAATAATAATAATAACAATGATAATAATATTATTATTATTATTGTTATTTTATTATTATTATAATTATTGTTATTGTTATTATTATCAATATTTTACTTTTATTGTATTACTACAAAAAATATATTTGATTGACAACAACAATAACAATGATAATAAGGGTAATAATAACCATAATAGTAAAAATGATATTGTTATTGTTATCATTGTTATCATTTTTATTATTATTATTATAAGTATAATTATAAAGAAATATATTATATCCTTAATAATTGCAATAATAATAAAATTCATAAATGATGGTAATAATAATGATTATAATACCGTTATTATTGTTATAATCAATGTTATATTGTTATTATATTATTATAATTGTATTATGAGTATAATTGCCAAAAATATATTATGGCGACAATGATTACAATAATAATGATGATAATAATTGTAATAATTGTAATTATGATCATAATAATGATGGGAATGATTAGAATGATGACGATATACAAGTAATGATGTAGACAAGTTATGAATGAGAATGAATATCTTCCAATACAAGAGATGTTATTTGACCGGTTTCGAATGCGTCTTCGTCAGAAATACATTATTTCTGACGAAGACGCATTCGAAACCGATCAAATACATCTCTTGTATTGTAAAGATATTCATTCTCATTCATACCTTGTCTACATTTGTTAATATGAATACGGTTCAAAGTAATGATAATAATGATGATAATACACAATAACGTTTCCATTTATAATAAAAAGGAAAAAAAAAAATCCCAAAAGTCGAAAAAGTGGCAAAATCTTGCGAAAAATAGCCTTTTCAGAGTCTATGCCAAAATGCCCTTTTTTTATTTCAATCATGATTTTCGTAATTATTAGACTAATGATACTAATAAACACCATTGTATAAATCATGATAATTAATATTATAATGATAATTTTCATAATAATACGAATAATTGCTATAATTATATTATATTTTTTTTTTATTATCATTATCATTAATATCATTAGTAGTAGTAGTAGTAGTAGTAGCACAATTGCAAAAAAAAAAAAAAAAAAATCGTTATTCTTGTTATAATCAGTGTTATTATTATTTTTTTATTACGATTGTGTGTCATTATGAGTGTAACTGCCAAAAAATATATATGGCGGCAATGATGATAATAATTGCAATAATTCCAATAAAGATGATAATAATGATGAGAAAGATGATGATAATAATAGTAATGATAATAAAGATGATAATAATGATAATAATAATCATAGTGTCCATTTATAAAAAAAAAAAAAAAAAAACCAAAGGTCGAAACATGTAAAAATAACCTTTTCTGACTTGCATTATTATTAAACTAATGATTTTAATAATAAACACCATTCTATTAATTATGACCATTTTTGAGAATTCTGTTAAAAATTCTATTATAATTATAACTTTTATAATAATGGAATAATTGCAATAATGATAACAATGATAATAGTAATACAATAGTAATGATAATAATAATAATATTATTATTATTATTATTAATTATTATCGTATTATCTTTGTTGTTGTTGTTGTTATAATTATCATTTATTATTACATTTATTGTTACTACAAAAGATATATTATAACTGATAATAACAATTATAATGATAATAATGATAACAATAATCTTAAGGGTTTATTATAATATTTTTATTATTGTTATTATTATTATAATTATTCTTATTATGAGCATAATTGAAAAAAAACATGTATGGCGGCAATGATTACACTAATAATGACGATAATGATAATAATGGCAATAATGATGATAATGAGGATGAAAATGATGGGAATGATGACGATAATAATAATAACTCTATATATCTTGCGATATATAGAGTTTTCAAAGTCTACGCCAAAATGTTTTTTTTTTTCGATGTCAATTATGATTTGCGTAATTATTAGGCTAATAATAATAATTAGGAGAATATTGATAAAATTGCTATTATAATGATAATTTTCATAATAATGGGAATAATTGCAATAATGATAATAATAATAATAACAATAACAATATTAGTAATAATAATAACAATAATAAAATAATAATAACAATAATAACAATAATAATAATAATAACAATAATCATAATAACAATAATAATAACAATAATAATAATAATATTATTATTATTATAAATATTATCACTTTTAAAAAATGTGATAATACCAATAATAATGATAATAATGATAATAATCATCATAATAGTAATCATAATATTGTTATTGTTATCATTATTACCATTATTGTTATCATTAGTAGTAGTATAATTTTTAAAAAATATATATATTATATTTATAATAATTGCAATTGTAAATTGATGTATTATATTTATGATAATTGCAATTGTAAAATGACAGTAATGATGATTATAATATCTTTAGTATTAATACAATCATTATAACTATTGTTATTATCATTAAAATTGTTGTTATTATGAATATAATGCCTAAGAATATATTTATGGTGGGAATTATTACAATAATAATGATGATAATGATGATAATAACTACAATAATTACAGTAACAACGGTAATAATGATGATAATGATGAGAATGATGATAATAATAATAATGATAACAATGATGATAATTATGATGATAATAACAATAATAGTGTCCATTTATAATAAAAAAGGAAAAAGAAAAAAATCCCATAAGTAAAAAAAAGTTATGTGAATATGGATAAAATTCCTATTAGAATAATAATTTTGATAATAAAAGGAATAATTACAATAATGATGATAATAATAACAATAATTGTAATAAATAATCATTGTAATAATAGTAATAATAATAATAAAAATAATAGATGTTATTATTATTTTATTATTATTATTATTACTATCATTAATATTATTATTATTATTAATATTGTTATTATTATTCCTTATTATTATTATAATAATTAATGTTTTTATTGTTATCATTATCATTATTATTAGTAATAGTAGTAGTAGTATAATTGTAAAGAAATATATTGTATATGTAATAATTCGATATATAAAGATAAAAAGTAAAATGATTATAATATTGCTATTATTGTTATAATTATTGTTATTATTGTTATTATTACTATAATTGTTGTTATTAAGATTATAATTGCCAAAAATATATATATGGCGGTAATGATTACAATAGTAATGATTAAAATGATTATAATAATTGCAATAATTCTGATAATAATCATGATAATTGTGATGATGATAATAATAATTATAATAATGATGATAATAATGATGATGATAAATATAATAGTGTCTATTTATAATGACAATAAAAAAAATAGGAAAAAAATCACAAAATTCGAATAAATGGCAAAATCTTGAGAAATGTAGCTTTTTCAGAGTCTACGCCAAATTACTGTTTTTCGATTTCAATCATGATTTGCGTAATTATTAGGCTAATAAGGATATCAATAAACTCTATTTTATTAATCAGGGCAATTCTGGGAAATTTGATAAAATTTCTATTGCAATAATAATTTTGATAATAATGGGAATAATTGCAATAATGGTGATAATAATAATAAAAACAATAATAGTAATAGTAATAATAACAACAACAATAATAATAATAATATTATTATTATTATTGTTTTTATCATTATTATTATTATTATTATCATTATTATTATCATCGTCATTACTGTTATTATTATTATTATTATTATTATTATCATTGTTATATATTATCAATATTATTACTTTTATTGTTAGTATAACAGAAAAAAATATATATCATAACTGTAATAATAACAGTAATAACGATAATAATGATAATAATAATGACTTTAATATCGCTATTATATTTATAATCATTGTTATTATTGTTATTATTATTATTATTATTATTATTATTATCATTAGTATGTTTGTCATTATGAGTGTAATTGCCAAAAAATATATATATGGTGGAAATGATTACATTGATAATGATGATTATAATTGCAATAATGTTTATGATAGTGATGATAATGTTGATAATAATAACAATAATTGCAATAATGTTCATAACAATTACAATAATTGCAATAATGTTTATAATAATGATCATAAAGATGAATGATAATAAGAACAATGATAGGAATGATGATAATAAAAATAATAGTGTCCATTTATAATAGAAAAAAAACTGAATGTCGAAAAAGTGGCAAAATCTTGTAAATGTAGCCTTTTCAGAGTTTACTCTGATTTGCGTAATTATTGGGCTAATAATGATAATAATAAACGCCAATCTATTAATGATGTCAGTTATGAGAATTTTGATAAAATTGCTATTATAATGACAATATTCATAATAATGGGAATAATTGCAATAATGATGATAATAATAATAACAACAATAATGGTAATAATAACAACAATAATAATAATATTAATGATAATGATAATAATAGTGATAATAATGATTATATTAATAATAATTTTTATTATTATTATTATTATTGATATTATTATCATTATTATAACTCTTTTGTTAGTATTACTACAAAAGACATATCATAACTGTGATAATAATAAAAATAATGATAATAATGATAATAATAATCATAAGAGTAATTATAATATTGTTATTGTTATCATTATTATTATTAGTATTAGCAGTATTATTGTAAATAAGTATAGTATATCTGTGATAATTGCAATAACATCGACAAAAAGTAAATTGATAAATAAAATGATAATAATGATTACATTATCGTTTTTATTGTTATAATCCTTCTATTAATGTTATTATTATTATAAGTGTTGTTATTATGATAATAATGATGGTGATGATGAGAATGATGAGATAATAAATATGATAATGTCAATTTATAAGAAAAAAGTAAAGGAGAAAAATTACCAAAAGTCGAAAAAGTTTAAAATTCTTGCGATATATAGGCTTTTCAGAGTTTAACAGGAAATGCCCTTTTTCGCTTTCAATCATGATTTGCTAATAATGATACTAATAAACACACTTCTATTAATCCTGGCAATTATGAGTATTTTGATAAAATTGCTATTATAATGAGAATTTTGACAATAATAATAATAATTGCAATAATGATGATAATAACAATAATATACAATAATAATAACAATACTACTACTACTACTACTACTAATATTATTATTATTATTTCACTTTTTATCTTTATTATTACTTTTATTGTTAGGCTTTCTACAAAAAATATATATTACAACTATGATAATAACAACAATAATGATATTTATGATGTTAATAATCATAATAGTAATTATAATATCTTACTGTTATTGTTTTTTATCATTATTATCAATATTATTATTAGTAGTGGTAATATAATTTTAAAGAAATATATTATATCGGCAATAATTGCAATAATAACGATAAAAAGTAAAATGATGATAATAATAATTAGTTTAATGTCGTTATTATTGTTACAATAATTGATATTATTATTATTATTATTATTATTATTATTATTATTATTATTATTGTTGTTGTTATTATGAGTATAATAGCAAAAAAAAAAAAAAAAAAAAAAAAAAAAAAAAATATATATATATATATATATATATATATAATTTATATATATAAAAACATATATATATATATATATAATATATATATGCATATATATATATATATATATATATATATATATATTTTAAAATATTATATATATATATATATATAAGGGGGGCAATGATAATAAAAAAGGAAAAAGAAATAAATTTAAAAAATCGAAGAAGAGGAAAAATCTTGCAAAATATAGCCTTTTTAAGAGTCTACTTCGATTTCAATCATGATTGCGAAATTATTATGCTAATAATTATAATAATAAACACCATTCTATTAATCATGATAATTGTGAGAATTTTGATAAAATTGCTATTATAATGCTAATTTTGATAATAATGGAAATAATAATAATAATAATAATAGTAATAATAATAATAATTATAGTAACAATAATAATAATAATTATTATTATTAGTAGTAGTAGTAGTAGTAGTAGTATTGTTATTATCATTATTATTACTTTTATTGTTAGTATTACTAGAAAAAAATTACAACTGTGATAATAACAATAGTAAGAATAATTTTTATAATTATAGT
>NC_051394.1:29453638-29468638 GCF_015228065.2 Penaeus monodon
CCGATATGTGCGATGCGTAAATGGCGATCCTATCGAAGTTGAAAGAGAGGTTACTTTAAAGTTGTGATCCCCCCCAAACTCTTGTGGGGTTTCAGTTTAAATTTACCCAGGCCCCATTAATTGCCTTGGGCTTTTTACGACGGTTCAACTTAAAGTTTGTCGTTCCCCGGACCCAGGCAATCATATCTGCAGCTTAATGACCACCAAAACCTGCATCTTCAACGACAAACCCCCAATTCCCATATCGCATTTTCACACCTCACCGAGAAAGACGAAAAAACTGCGGGGAAGATTACCCTGTACACTCAAGAATACTGTGTTTTTTCCTGCTAGGTCTGCATGTTTATACCCGCTCGGGGGCCCAGGAATGAAAGCTGACTTCGGGCATGATTACAAACGTACCACGGATTCCTCCTAACACCCCATAACCCCCCCCCAAATTTCGATCGAACCCTTTATGTCGGGGTCGTCAACAGCGGACTAAAACCTTATCACCGAAGACAGGGGCCCTGCTTGCTATTATGAAATTGCGAAGTCTTCTCGACGCAAAATCCAGCGGAGTTCCCCCCCAGTGATGATGCCATTCCCCTGCATTTGAATGAAAAACCCCAGCCCTAGGTGAATTTTAATTAAACCCCCAAAAGCATATGAGGAGGATGCTTTTTGACCCATTCGGGGCGCTACAATTCGGTTACAATAGCAATGGTTCAGCCCGTAGCCACCCGGGATAACCTTCCTATAATACTTTGCTAGAAACGCCTGGGACTTTAAAGTTACCTCTAGTCATCTTGAGGAGGGGGCCAAAGATCCCAGCCCAAGGAGTTTTTACTTCGTTACAAGCACCTGATAAATGGCACAAGACAGATTTTGGGGGGCAGTTCAGGGATTCCCATAAGATCTGACACGGGGGGAAAAGCCCCATCGTTAATCAGCATTGGGGGCTCCTTGAATCTACCAAGTCTTTTTTTGCCAAGAGTGTAAAAGATTTTGGGAGCAGTGTTACAGAAACCCTCAGACAGCCCCGGCTTCCCCTGTACGTTGTGTGCAAAAGGAGGGCTCCCTTAGATTTTGGGGGAAATTTTGGGGGGCGAATGCTGTTAAAGGGGTGATACCTACCCATCCTGCGCACGCAAATACTTGACAAACTTGGAATACCAGAATTTTCACCTTTTTTACCAAGAAGTGCCACGGAGCATCAAAGGGGAAGGAATGTGATCGCCCAAAGACAGTTTTTTTCAGATCCCCAGGATTGATTGAGATTTTTTAAAAATTTTCTCCGCATAAACAGTAAGGGTCATTAGCGGGAAATACTTTGTTAACTAAAAAAAATTGAATTTTTAAAAACTTAAAAATCTATCAAAAAATATCTTACAAAAAACAAAAAATAGATTAAAAAAAAAAACAAAAAATATTATGTCTAAGTGCTAAAATATTGCATAAACATGCATTTTAAAATTTTTTTGAAAATATTAGTCCCCCAAAGGAAATTAATAAAAACCCTCTATTCTAAATTTAAAAAGATCTGGCTCTCCCCCTGGCGACCTGCGCAGCCCCCGCCTTTCCCTCTGGAACGTCGCGTGTTGTCACTTTGGATCCTTCCAGCTTCCGGGGGGCGAGGTGGGAATCGTGATGGTTCCCCGGGGTCCCAAAAACCCGGTAAGAAGGGGAAAAAACCCTCCTCAACCCCTAAGGAAATTTTACCCGGTAAAATGAAAACATTTCATATAGTAAGTACCTAGTAGTGAAAACCGTTTATGGTGTATCAAACATGGGTCTTTATATTTTCGAAGTACATCGAGAAATTGTTGAAGTATGTCAAACGTGACCTCGCACACCCCACAGCGAGATGGTAGCCTGATAGTTGAGGTTTCGTCCCAGACGAGAGTGACTGTCTGTTTTATGTTCTCCCTCAAAACCTTCAATCAGTTGAAGGGGGGGCATTTTTTTTTTTTCCCAAGACCTGAGAGGTATTTTAGGAGAAACTGTTAAAGGGAAATAGAGAATTTTAAATAGTGGCAGTAAAAACGTTTTTTAAAAAAATGATGGTTTGGAACAGTCGACACCACTCTTCTTTTAAAATTTTAACACGTTAGTCCTTTCCCGAAAAGGTTTTAAATTAGATGGTACCACCCCGGTAAAAACCATATTTTGCCCAACCCCATGCGGTGCTTCCCCTGCCAGGGTTATGGGCGGAGCCCAAATTGCCGTTTTTTTAAAAAAAAGGGGAAAACCCAAAAGTATGTGTAAGGTGTGGTACAAAAAGGGTCATCAAGGAGACTGCAAAGTGCCATGAAGCTTCTTTAAAACAGGTAAAAGGTACAGATTTTAAAAGGGAAGTGTGGTAAAAAAGGAAGGAGAAAGTAGTTTTCCCGAGGCAAAGCGCGTGCCCCCTGTGCTATTTGCACAGCCAGGTGAGTTCTTTGCTTTGATTCTAGCCCCTCCCCTTCCAACCAACCCTTGCCCTCCAAAGCTTCTTTCAACCAAAACTCTGCCACTTCCTTTAAACCCCCAGTCGCAAATTTCTGACACTGCCTCTGGTGAGTTGTTCCCCCAGAAACGGAGTAGGGTGAGGGGTCTATTAGGGGACTCCTCCCCCCAAAATAAGGTCTCTGGGGCCAACATTTTTAAAACTCGAGGCCTAAGGGAAGCTCCAGCGCCACCCCCATCCACAGGGGCCCTGCTGCTGGCAGAATGCCCCCGAAGTAAAGTAAAGGAGGTAAACAACCATTAAAAAAGGTACCCCAGGATCATGGAAAGGGGCAGCCTAAGGTGTGAGGCAAACCTTGACCACAGGTGCTGCCAAACACCCTTTTGAAAAAATAATATAAAGAACTGGATACCCTATCCAATGGGAAATGTCAGGGAATTCATCAAAATGGGAAAAACGCAATATCTGATAGCTTCATTAATCCAGTTTTTGTTGTCACAAGAGATTTTGACCAGGGGAAAAACATCGATTTCCCCAGAGGATTCCCAAAATTTAAGCCCCTTTTGGATTTTGAAAGGCCCCCATGGGGGGGTAGCAGTAATGGTACGTCAGGATATTCCCTTCCAGGCCATCCACCTGCAGACAACACTGCAGGTGAAGGCTATGAGAATACCTTGACACGACCTTACACTGTTGCATCCATCTACCTTCCTCCAAATAATCTCAACATAGATGATTTGGAAGATCTACTTGGGCAGTTGCCACATCCATTTCTACTCTTGGGAGATTTCAATGGTCGGCATCACCTCTGGGGAGACACTTTGTGCACCTCGAGGAAGGGCCTTGGAGTCCTTATTCTTAAGAGTAGATGCACTTTTACTGAACAGTGACACTCCCACAACATTTCCAAATTCAAACTGGGACATTCTCCAATATAGACCTGTCAATGGCTCACCTGATTCACAGATGAATTTCACTTGGCAGGTATGAAGACTACATGGAAGCGACCATTTCCAATACTTTTGGAGGAGGTGAATGGTATTCCAGCCAATGGAGTGCAGAGATGGCGACTTGAACATGCGGACTGGAATCTTTTTAGATCAACTGCAGTATTGCAAGGATCTGTGAATGATTTCCAGTGTGTTCAAGATGCTGTTAATCACTTCACATCACAAATTCACCTTGCAGCAGAAGCATCCATTCCAAAAAGTAGCGGACATTACCATCGACCTCTGGTACCATGGTGGTCTGATAAATGCCAACAAGCTGTCAGAGCAAGGAAAGCTGCATTGAGGCAGTTGAAATCGATCGCCCCAGCATGTAACCTTGATCCATTACAAAAAGACCCGAGCCAAGGCCAGGCGAATGCTAAAGGAGGGCCAGAAGGACGTCATGGAGGACAAGTATGGCTCCTTGATTAAAACTCGGGACCCCCTTAGCATGGGATGGGACAAGGTGGTAAGATCGTGGAAAAGGGAACATCACTGTACCAACCTGCTTTGAAGGGGGGGATTGATGGGGCATAATCCTCACAGATAAAAAGATGTTGCTAATGAGCTTAGCAAATCCATGGCAGAGATATCCTCTGGAGCATCTTACACTGCCCGATTCTCCACTCTCGGGCTGAACAGGAAACGACACCCAGTGTCGTTCTTCAGTAGGACTGCAGCAGAAACTTCCAACAAACTTGCCATTTTTGGCAGAGCGAGATGGACTCTTGCTTTGCAGCTGCCCCAGGAACAAAAGTGATGATATTCCATACCAAATGATAATCCACTTACCAGAGAGCCCCAGAATTTCTTGTTGGACCTATTCAATAGGATATATAGGGACGGGTACAGTGCATTCCACATGGAAAAGAGGCTATAATCCATTCCTGTCCCTAAACCGAAAGGATGCTTCCACACCAGGAAATTACAGACCAATTTCCTCACCAGCTGCATCTGCAAGCTGATTGAGAAACTGGTAAACTTACGGTTGACATGGGCTTGCTAGAAAAGGAAAAACGTGCTGACTCCATATTCAATATGGGTTTAGGGAAAATTGAGATCGACACAGATGCCAACTTGTCAGGATGGAAAACTGCTATACAGAATTCATTTGCACAGCGGACGTTACATGTTAGCAGTTCTTCTGTGACCTTGAAAAGGCTTATGATACTACTTGGAAGCCATGGCATACTCAGAGAAAGTTTGTATGACATTGGTTTAAGAGGAGCTATTAAATACCATTCATACAAACTTCCTTGCCTAACAGGGGAAATTTCTAAAGTTTGGGTCGGGAAACAAATTTCTCTAACCTGGAAGATCAGCTGGAAGGGGTCCCACAAGAGTGTCTTAAGTGTGACCCTGTTTGCCATACGCTATAATGACATTGTAAAGGTTGTTCCAAGTTCGTCTCATGTTAATCTGTATGTGGATGACTTTTACACTGAATGCTCAGGAGGAAGCTTTACAGAATGTGCAAGGACCACATGCAGGCTGCAAATAAATCAGGTTGTACAGTGGACAACATATATGGGTTACAAATTTCCCCAAGAAAGATTGATTGATTATTAAAATTAATCTGCCGCGGTCAAAAGCTATAGGTCATTAGCGGCGAATACCTTGTTAACTAGAAATATTAAAAATGTCTTAAAACTTTAAAAATCATCAATAAACTATCTTACAAATAAATAATAAATAGATTAAAAATCAAAGATAAATATTATGCTCTAAGTGCATAAAAATTATTACATCAAACATATGCTAATTAAATTTTATTGGAAAATATTAGTTCACTAAGGAAAAGTAATAAGACACTCTATGTCACAATCTTCCCCCAATACGTTGTTCAGTATATATGTGGGGAGGACAAGTACATACGTCTTTGGTCTGAGAATGTTGCAATCTTCACCTACATGTGCAGATCGTTAATGGTCTTGGCATCCTTACAGAAGTGGCTTCATTTTTTAGCCATCATGGCCCATGGAGTCAGTCTTGTGTGCCCCGATTTATTCTTGTTAATTACAAACTTCCACTTTATTCGGTTGGGATGGATGCTAGTCGCCCCAACTGCCAAGGTCATCCTCTAATGGTCTCGCAGTTGTTCTGGAGGTATGCCTCCATTGTTCCCTCCATTTATCACGAAGCACAACTTCTGATGCTGGGTTTCAGGCGGTGGTGGGAGAGGAAAACGGCATCACAAGGATGAGCGGCAGCTGCCTTTGCCCTTCCTGATCAGCCGGTCATTTCCCACTGATACCAACATGCGCTGGCACAAATAGAGTTATCTTTTTACGTGTTTACATCAGTGCAAGCCAATCTTGAAACCTCCCTCACTAAATGGAATGTATGAGTTTAGGCTCTTGATTGCTTGTAAGGCACTACGAGAGTCACAATATACTCACAACAGAATGGTTCGTAAGATCTCTTAGTCATCTAAACTGCTGTAAGGATGGCATGTAACTCGGCACAGTGAAAGATCGAGGCTGCTAGAGAAAGACTTGCCAGATGCAATCTTCTTCTTGCCAACTGCTGCAAATCCACGCCCATTTTCAGATTCGAACAATCTGTATATATAAAGTGCATGATCCCGGTATTTAGAAATGTGTGAAGGAAATTCTCTCGGACTTCTGCTTCGGATCCTCTCCCCTTCCCAATGACGTACTTAAATCCAGCTCAACTTGATTAGTCCAAGGGGGAAATTGGGGACATTCCAACAGCAGAACACTTAGTGAGACTCAAATTAAGCATCTTCCACACAGATTCCTCATTCTCTACAATAGGAATAGGCTTATCTTAAGGGGGTTGGAAAACCAATCTGGTGTAGGAGCTCCTGGAATCCTTTGTAGTTCTCGTGTTAGTAAACACAGGTTCATGTATTCGCGGTGTAATGAAAGAGGTGGTTCTCCCCTCTTCAGCATACAGTGGACTCCCCAAGGGTGAGACCTGAAAGCCCCAGTACAGATTCTGAGAGCTTCATATGAACCGAGTCTAACATCCGTAGACACGTGGGAGTTCAGAGGAATAAGCTTACATCCCATAATCAAGGCTTACTACGAAATAAGCGCTCGGTAACGCCGTAGAGCGTTTGTGCGGTCTGCCACCCCAAGATAGATGTGAAAGAACCCGCAAAATAATAAGTGCTTTGTAGCCTTTACTTTCACTGGTTTGATGTGAGGCACCCCTTAAGCCTTGAGTCAAAAATTAGACCCAAGTACTTCACCTCTTCGGACAAATTGCAGTGGGTTTGCTCCTAAACTAGAGGGAAGGATGGAAATTTTCCTCGTTGTGGACAATGTATAGCCATGGTCTTGCTTGGGGAAAATTTGAACCCATGATATGGTTGTCCACAGACAACCTGATTTATGCAGCCTGCATGTGTCCTTGCACATAACCTGTAAGCTTCCTCCTGAGCATACAGTTGTAAAGTCATCCACATCAGATTACATTGAGACAGAAACTTGGAACAGCCTTTACAATGTCATTTATAGCAATGGCAAACAGGGTCACACTTAAGACACTCCTTGTTGGGACCCCTTCCAGCTGATCTTACAGATTAGAGAAACCGTCTCCCACCCGAACTCCAAACCTCCTGCCAGCAAGGAAGCTCTGTATGAAGGTAGGCAACGCTCCCCCCAAGCCAACGTCACACAACTTCTCGAGCATGCCACGCCTCCAAGCAGCATCACAAGCCTTTTCAAGGTCAAAGAAGACCGCCACCACGCGACGTCGCCGCGCGAAGGAACTCTGCATAGCAGCTTCCATCCCCACAAGTGCATCTGTGGTCGATCCCAATCCTCCAAACACACATTGATATGGAGTCAGCACGCCCCCCCCCCCCCCCAGCATCCACGCCAACCTGAAGCCCACCACCCTCTCCATCAGCTCGCAGATGCAGCTGGTGAGGGAAACCGGTCTGCAACTTCCCGGTGTGGAAGCATCCTTGCCAGGTTCAGGGACAGGAATGACCACAGACTCCTTCCATGTGGATGGCACTGCACCCTCCCCACATATCCCACCGAATAGGTCCAACAAGAACTCCTGGGATCTCTCCGGCAAGTGAGATATCACCTGGCATGGAACATCGTCACTTCCTGGGGGCGGTCTACGGCAAGAGCTGCAAAGCAGAGTCCATCGCCTTGCTCAAAAAATGGCAAGCTGTATGGAAGCTCCGCCGCAGTCCCACTGAAGAACGACACCGGGTGCCGCTCCCGCTCAGCCCGAAGAGCGGAGAATCGGGCAGTGCAAGACGCTCCAGAGGAGATCCCCGCCATGGACCTAGCCAGCTCATTAGCAACATCTCCCCTATCTGTGATGATTATGCCATCAATCCCCAAAGCAGGCGGCGACAGCGATGTGCCCCCTCCAGCGACCCCACGCACCCCGTCCCACACCCATGCTAAGGGGGTCCCAGAGTTAATCAAGAAGACATACTGTCTCCATGACCGTCCGTCTGGCCCCTCCTTTAGCACTCGGCCTGGCTTGGATCGGGTCTTTTTGTAATGGATCAAGGTTACACCACTGGAGGCGTGTCGTTTAAACTGCATTTAATGCAGCATTTTCGTGCTCTGACAGCTTGTTGGCCATTCATCAGACACCATGGTACGGAGGTCGACGGTTAATGCCCGTACTTTTGGGAATGGTGCTTCTGTTGCAAGGTGAATTCGTGATGTGGAAGTGATTACAGCTCTTGAACACACTGGAAAGCATTCAACAGATCCATGCAATACTGCAGTTGATCTAAAAAAGATCCAGTCCGCATGTTCACGTCGCCATCTCTGCACTCCATTGGCTGGAAATACCATTCACCTCTCCAAAAGTATTGGAAAATGGTTCGCTTTCCATGTAAGTCTTCCATAACCTGCCAAGTGAAATTCATCTGAGAATCAGTTGAGACAATTGACAGGTCTATAGTGGAGAAGTCCCCAGTTTGAATTTGGAAATGTGTGGGAGTGTCACTGTTCAATAAAACTGCATTCTACTATTAGGAGCAAGTGACTGCAAGGGCCCTTCCTCGAGGGTTGCACAAAAGTGTCTCCCCAGAGTGATGACGACCATTGCAAATCTCTAAAAGAGTAGAAATGGAGGTGGGCAACTGGCCCAAGGTAGATCCTTCCAAAACATTTATGTTTGAGATAGGTGGAGGAAGGTAGATAGATGCAAACAGTGTTAAGGTCGTGCAAGCCTATTCTCACAGCCTTCACCTGCAGTGTTGTTGCAGGTGGATGCCTGGAAGGGAATATCTTGATCGTACCATCTACTGCTACTCCTCCATGAGGTCCATTGTTCAAAAGTCCCAAATGGGCTTGAATTTGGAATTCCTCTCAGGGAAATCGGAGATTTTCCTGGTTCATACTCTCTTGTAGGCATACACAACTGGGTACATGAAGCTCATCAGATGTTGCCAGTTCTTCCCATTTTGCATGAATTCAGACGTTTCCATTGGATTAGGGTATTCCAGTTCTATTTTTAAACTATTTTTTCAAAGGTGTTGGCAGGCAACCTGTGGTCAAGTTTGCCCTACACCTTTTAGGCTGTCCCTTCCTGGATTTGGGAGAGTCTTTTGCGGGGTTGTTACCCGTTGGAAAATAGGTTTCCACAGGCTTCATTTGGGACAGGGCTCAGGATTTCTTTGCCGGACAAAGAACGGACCTGAGCCTTTGCCCTTCAGGGCATTCTGCCTAGCAGCAGAGGCAGGCCCCTGTGGATGTGGTGGCAGTGGAGCTGTCACTGTGAGACCATGGAGCCTTCCCTGACGGCTCCAAAGGACCCACCTTGAAATGAGTCTTTTTGAACAGGAACTCAGGATTCCTGTGCCTGGGCAAAGGACAAAACCGAGCCTTTGCTTCAGGGGCATTCTGCCCTAGAAGACAGAGGCCCTGTGGATATGGTGGCAGTGGGGCTGTCACCATTGAGGCTCTGGAAGCCCTCAATGATGGCTCCAAAGACTTACTTTGGGAGGAGGAGTCTCTTCAATAGACCCTCACTCTACTTCGTTTCGGTGGGAATTACACCAGAGGCAGTTTCAGCAAATTGGGGACTGAGGTTTTAAAAGAAGTGGCAGAGTGTGTGGTGTAAGAAGCAGTGGGAAAGGCAAGGTTGGTTGGGAAGGGAGGATGGCCAGAACGAAGCAAAGGGATTACCTGGCTGTGCAAACAGCACACGGGCACGTTACGCTTTACCTCTGGGAAAACTAACTTTCTCCTGCCCTCCTTATTATCAATACTTCTTCTCAAATCTGTTACCTTTACACTGACTTTGAAGAAGGCTTCATGAGCTTCTTTGCAGTGGTAACAGCATATTGACTGGGACAGTGTCATCTCCTTGGATCGACCTGTAGTTACCACCACTTAACACATATTTCTTGGTTCGTCCATTTTCCTTAAAACGGCAAGAGGTTGGCTCCATTGCCCATAAACCCTGGCAGTGAAGACCGCATAGGGTTGGGTACATATGGCTTTACCTTGAGGTCGGTACATGCCAACTTAATGAGTATGGGCAGGACCAACGTATTAAAGTTAGACGGACGAGCTGGTGTAGAACTGTTCCAAACCGTCGTCAACTTTCTTCTTTAAACGTTTTACTGCCCACTACATTAAAATTTCTCTAGTTCATCGGAACAAGTTTATCTCAGAATATCTCATAGGTCTCGCGGAAAAGGACATTCCCTACACTGATTGAGGGTTTTGTGAGGGAGGAACATGAAACTTTAAGCCCAGGAATGGTAGAATATCGCACGCAGACCGGTCACTCTCGCTGGTGACGAAACCTCAACTATTAGGCCTACAATCTTCGCCGTTGGGGTGAGCGAGGATCACGTTGACATACTTCAACAATTTTTCGATGTACTTCAAAAATATCAAGGTCCATGATTGATAGACCATCAATGGTCTTCACTACTAGGTATTACTATATGAAAAAATTTTAATATTTACCAGGTAAGATTTCCTTAGTGGATTGAGGAGGACTTTTCCCCTTCTTACCTGGTTTGGGAGCTCGGGAACCATTAAAATTCCATTTTGCCCTTTGGAAGCGGGAAAAAGGTTCCAAAGTGACAATACGTGATGGCCCAGAGGGAATGGTCGGGGGATTGCGTAGGTCGTCAGGAGAGAGGTAGATCTTTGTAAATTGTACTCATACAAATTGGAATTTCTTCATTTCCTCAACCCCCCCACCCATCATGGAGTCCAAGAGAGGAAGCTATATTTGGGCTCAAAATCTCCCAACAGCCCCCAGGGTAATGAGGAAATAATGCAGCCCTATTTACATTACTGATGGCTCCCAAACTGAATAGTACCCGCTTGACCCTAGCCATATTTGACCAGCCGATTGACTTGACCAGACCTTGATCAAGCCACCCGTCTAACCAGAATAAAGGACCAAAGAGGTGTGTTGCTAGCTGCAGGGCGCAGCATGCAGCATCGCTCAACCTCCAGGACTCCTGTCTCCTGGTATTACGGGATGCCACGCACGGCAAACACACGTGGGAGAGTTCTCCCTGGTCCAAGATGAGATGAACCAGGGGTGGGTGCACCATCCCCTCTCTTAGGCCTTGGTGCACCAGGAAGCCATTTTGTCTCATCCCTCACTGGTGACCCCTCCAGTATGGGTAGCCCTCTGGTCCGGCTCACCAGATCATTGGGACCTCAAGCCCCCCCACCGCGGCAAGGCGGCTTCCGTTAGGGGGGTGTTAGGGTAGGAGGTTCCTCACTGATGGGTGGGTCCAGCACAGGCACTGTGACATTGCTTACATTCAAGCTAACTGTTGGAGGGTCTACCTGGTACAACTGCTCAAAATACTCAGCCCAACGTTCACGAACCCCAACTTGATCTGAGATGATCCTTCCATCTGCTGATCGGACTGCAGTCATCTGTGAGGAGTTGAGCTTTCTCAGGGCTCGGTAGCAGCACGAAAGTCATTACCAAGAAATGGCCTTCAGCCTCCTTAGCAAGATTCCTGAACTGTTCCTTATCCCTTCTCAGCAGTGTCCGAGCCCTAAGCACCATGGAGCGACGCAAGACTTGATTACCATTCAGCCGAGCGGTGAATGCCTTGTTAAATAGAAATATTAAAATATTAAAAAATTTAAAAATATATAAATAAATATCTTATGAATAAAATTAAAGATATTTAAAAATCAAAACATAAATACTATGTATACAATTATGTGTATAAAATTATTACATAAAAATTATGCATAATTAGATTTTATTGAAAATAATAGTCTCCCTACATGTGTGATCGTTAATGGCTCTTGGCATCCCTTACAAAGTACTTGACTTTTAGCCATCATCAGCCCACGAGTCAGTCTTGTGTGCCCGATTCTTAGTCTTGTTAATGCAACTTCCACTTTTCTGTTGGGAAGGATGCTAGTCACTCAACTGCCAAGGTCATCTCTAATCTCACGCAGTTTGTTTCTGGTGGTATGCCTCCATTGCTACTTTCATTTATCATGAAGACAACTCCTGATGCTGGGTTGCAAGTCGCTGTGTAGGAGAAGAAAGTGAGCATCACAAGGCTGAGCGGCAGCTGCCTTGGCCTTCTGATCAGCTCGCTCATTCCCACTGATACTAACATGTGCTGGCACCCAACACATAATTATCTTTTTATGTGTTGACATCAGTGCAAGCCAATCATGAACCTCCCTCACTACTGGATGTGATGAGTTTAAGCTCTTGATTGCTTGCAAGGCACTACGAGAGTCGCAATATATCACAATAGAATAGTTCGTAAGATCTCTAATCATCTTAACTGCTGCAAGGATGGCATGTAACTCTGCAGTGAAGATCGAGGCTGCTAGAGAAAGACTGACAGATGCAGTCTTCCTTCTGCTCACTGCTGTAAAGCCCACACCATTTTTAGACTTTGAACCATCTGCATATATTGCATCTGATCCTTGGTACTTAGAAATATGGTGAAGAAATCTCTCTCTGACTTCTGCTTCGGATCTCTCCCCTTTCCCAATTCCGACCAAATCCAGCTCGACTTGATTAGTCCAAGGGGGGAATTGGGAAATTACAACAACCAGAACCTTAGTGAGACTTAAATTAAGATCTTTCACAAGATTCCTCCCTCTCCTACCATAGGATCAGCTATTCTCAAGGGGGTTGAAAACCAATCTGGATGTAGGAGATCCCGGAATCCTTTGTAGTCAGATTCATGCAATCCCGGTGTAATGAAAGAGGTGGTTCTCCACTCTCATCATACAGGGACTCCACAGGTGAAGACCTGAAAGCCCCAGTACAGATTCTGAGAGCTTCATTATGAACTGAGTCTAACATCCGGAGAACAGTGAGAGTTGCAGATGAATAAGCCTCACATCCATAATTAAGCTTACTATGTATAAGCGCTCGGTAAAGCCGCAGAAGCGTTGTGCAGTCTGCACTGTCTCCAGGGAGATGGAGTTCTGCCTTGCCCTCGGGCGTACGCCAATGGACTCCTGTGCTGCTTCGAGTGTTACGCACTTGAAGAGCTCCCACAGAGAAACTGGGTCCGTCAGGCTGTCGAGTTCTGTGAATCGGTCAGAGACTGCCATAGTGAACCCACGGGCACACTCCTCCTTTTGACAGTATAATCCAAAACGCCGTTTTTCGGTTTCGATGATGATTTTGTCAATTATTAGGGTAATAAAGATAATGATTATAATTGTATTAATTAATCATAAGAATAATGATGATTAAAATGGGAATAATGAGAATTTTGATGAATATATAATTATAATAATAATTTCGGTTTTCATGTGAATAGTTGCAATAATAATAATAATAACAACAACAACAATAGTAATAATATCATCATCATGATCATCATTACTATTACTAATATTAATTTAGTTATTATTATTATTACAAAATAGAAATTATAACTGTAATAATGACAGCAACGGTTCATGTTTGAGCCGCCGTGGTCCCTTGCATGTTACTTAATTTTAGTTTTCATGTTATGATGCTTATGGAGTGAGTACGTGGTAGGGTCCCCAGTTCCTTTCCACGGAGAGTGCCGGTGTTACTCTTAAGGTAATCATTCTCTCTATTTATTCGGGCTTGGGACCTGCACTGACTTGGGCTGGCTTGCCCACCTAGTGGCTAGGTAGGCAATTGAGGTGAAGTTCCTTGCCCAAGGGAACAACGCGCCGGCTGGTGACTCGAACCCTCGAACTCAGATAGCCGTCGTGCCAGTCTTGAGTCCGATGCTCTAACCACTCGGCCACCGCGGCCTCTATAATAACAGTAGTAATCATAATATTGCTATTGTTGTTATTATTATTATTAGTAGTAGTAATAGTGGTATTTTTATTATTACATTTACAAAAATATGTATATATAACTGTAATAACTAAATAATAACGATGATAATAATATAATGAAAATGATTATCATTACTATTCTTTTTATTATGGTTATTGTTATTTTTATTAGTATAATTTCAAAATATATATAATAACTGTAATAATTACAATAATAAGGATAATAATGATAACAATGAAATTTCAAAATGTGATTTTTTTTTTATCCTTATTGATTTTACCATCATTATTTTCACTATTAGTATAGTTACCCCAAAAACGTATGGTGTCAATAAAAATGGAAATTTCAATTTTCTTATCATTATCATTGATATTGTTGTCAATATCCTTATCATTATAATTTTTTATTATTATTGTCATTGGGAAAAATAATATATATATGGCGGCAAGAATTAAAATAGTGAAGATAAGAATGATGATAATGAAGAGGATAATTAGATAATAATGATGACGATAATAATTGTGATAATGATGATATTGATGATAATCATGATAATAGTGATGATAATGGTGGTACTAATAATAGTGACCATTTATAATAAAAAAGAAAAGACAAAAAGACACGAAAAGTCGAAAAAGCATCAAAATATTAAAATAGCCTTTTGAGAGTATACTACAAAATGCCGTTTTATCTATCTAAATGATGAATTTGGCATTTATTGGGGTAATGATAATAATGATCATAATCGTATTAATCATGATAAAATGATGAAAATGACAATGAGAATTTTGATAGAATTATAAGTACAATAATGATTTTGATAATTATGGGAATAACTGCAATAATAATAAGAATATGAATGACATTGATAATAGTAATAATATTATTATCATATCTCTGTAATAATTACAATAATATCGATAATATTGAAAAATAATGATAATAATAATTATTACAATATTGCCATTATTGTCACGATTATTAGTCATCATTTTATTATTAGTATAATTGAAAAAAAAAATCGTAACTGTAATAATTGTCATGATTATTAGTCATCATTTTATTATTAGTATAATTGAAAAAAAAATCGTACCTGTAATAATTACAATAAAAATGATAAAAATAATAATAGATAAAAATGTGGCTCTTGTTATGATCATTATTATTTTTTTATTACCTCTTACCATTAGTATCTCTACAGATACAAAAAAAAAAAATAATAATAATAGTAATAATAATAATAATAAAATAAAAATAATAATAAAAATATAGATAGATAGATAGATACACACATATATATGACGGCAACATTTACAGTAATAATGATAAAAACGATAATAA
>NC_051394.1:29473638-29523638 GCF_015228065.2 Penaeus monodon
AATTTAAAGAACTGGATACCCTAATCCAATGGAACTGTCAGGGAATTCATGCAAAATGGGAAGAACTGCAACATCTAATAGTTTTTAACCCATTTGTGTATGCCTACAAGAGATTATGACCAGGGAAAATCATCCAATTTCCCTGAGAGAATTCCAAATTCAAGCCCATTATGGGACCTTTGATAATGACATTCTCCAATATAGATCTGTCAATTGGCTTACCTGATTCACAGATGAATTTTACTTGGCAGGTCATGGAAGACTTACATGGAAGTGACCACTTTCCAATACTTTTGCAGGAGGTGAATGGTATTCCAGCCAATGAAGCGTAGAGATGGCGACTTGAACATGCAGACTGGAATCTTTTTAGATCAACTGTAGTATTGCAAGGATCTGTGAATGATTTCCAGTGTGTTCAAGATGCTGTCAATCACTTCACATCACGAATTCACCTTGCAGCAGAAGCATCCATTCCCAAAAGTAGCGGGCATTACCTTCAACCTCCGGTACCATGGTGGTCTGATGAATGCCAACAAGCTGTCTGAGCAAGAAAAGATCTATTAAGGCAGTTGAAATGACGCCCCAGCAATTTAACCTTGATCCATTACAAAAAGACCCGAGCTAAGGCCATGCGAGTGCTAAAGGAGGCCAGACGGACATCATGGAGACAGTATGTCTCCTCGATTAATTCTGGGACCCCCTTAGCATGAGTATGGGACAAGGTGCGTAAGATCACTGGAAAGAGCATATCAATGTCACCTGCTTTGAAGACTGATGGCATAATCATCACAGACAAAAAAGATGAGTTGCTAATGAGCTAGCTAATTCCATGGCAGAGATCTCCTCTGGAGCATCTTACACTGCCCGATTCTCCCCTCTTCAGGCTGAACAGGAACAACTTCAGTAGGACTGCAGCAGAACTTTCATACAACTTGCCATTTTTGCACAAGGAGATGTACTCTGCTTTGCAACTCTGCCGTAAGACTGCCCCAGGAAGTGACGATATTCCATACCAAATGATATCTCACTTACCAGAGAGCTCCCAGAAGTTCCTGTTGGACCTATAGGGAGGGTACAGTGCCATCCACATGGGAAGAGGCTATAATCATTCCTGTTCCTAAACCTGGCAAGGATGTTTCCACACCAGGATATTACAGATCATTTTCTCTCACCAGCTGCATCTGCAAGCTGATGGAGAAAATGGTAAACTTCAGGTTGACATGGCTGCTAAAAAAGGAAAACGTGCTAACCCCATATCAATATAAGTTTAGAAGATCGATATCGACCATAGATGCACTTGTAAGGATGGAAACTACTATACAGAATTCCTTCGCACAGCGACGTCACATGTTAGCAGTCTTCTTTGAATTTGAAAAGGCTTACCATACTACTTGGAAATATAGCATACTCATGAAGCTTTATGACATTGGTTTAAGAAGAACATTATCTAGCTTCATACAAAGCTTCCTTGCTAACAGGAAGTTTAGAGTTCAGGTGGGAAACAGTTTCTGTAATCTGGAAGATCAGCTGGAAGGGGTCCCACAAGGGAGTGTCTTAAGTGTGACCCTGTTTGTTATTGCTATAAATGACATCGTAAAGGTTGTTCTAAGTTTTGTCTCATGTAATCTGTATGTGGATGACTTTACACTGTACTGCTCATCCATCCTCACAAGTGCCTCTGTGATCGATCTCAATTTTTTAAACCCATATTGATATGGGGTCAGCACGTTTTCCTTTTCTAGCAGCCATGTCAACCTGAAGTTTACCATCAGCTTGCAGATGTAGCTGGTGAGAGAAATTGGTCTGTAATTTCCTGGTGTGGAATCATCCTTGCCAGGTTTAGGGACAGGAATGATTATAACCTCTTTCCATGTGGATGGTACTGTACCTTCCCTATATATTGAATAGGTCCAAAACCTATTCTCACAGCCTTCACCTGCAGTGTTGTCTATAGGTGGAAGGCCTGGAAAGGGAAAATCCTGACGTACCATTACTGCTACTCCTCCATGAGGTCCATTATCAAAGGTCCCATAATTTTGCATGAATTCCCTGACAGTTCCACTGGATTAGGGTATCCATTTCTTTAAACTACTTCTCCATAAGGTGTTTAGCAGCACCTGCGGTCAAGGGTTGTCCCACACCTTTAGACTTTCCCTTTCCTGAATCTTGGGAGAATCTTTTGAGGGGTTGTGGAATTAGTTTCCACAGGCTTCCTTTTGACAGGCTCAGGATTTCTTTGCCTGGGCAAAGGACAGACCTGAGCCTTTGCTTCAGCGGCATTCTGCCTAGCAATGAAGGCTCCTGCGGATGTGGTGGCAGCTGGAGCTGTCACCGTTGAGGCCCCTGTAGCCCTGCCTGACGGCTCCAAAGACCCCACTTTGAGATGAGTCTTTTGAACAGGCTCAGGATTCCTTTGCCTGGGCAAATGGCGTACCTGAGCCTTTGCCTGGGCAAATGGCGTACCTGAGCCTTTGCTTCAGGAGCATTCTGCCTAGCAGCAGAGGCCCCTGTGGATGTGGTGGCAGCTGGAGCTGTCACCATTGAAGCCTCTGGAGTCTTAACTGCTGGCACCAAAGACCTTACTTTGGAAGGAGGAGTCCTATCAATAGACCCCTCACTCCTACTCCATTTCTGGTAGAACAATTCACCAGAGGCAGTTTCAGCAATTGGGGACTGGGGTTTAAAGGAAGTGGTAGAGTGTATAAGAAGCACCGGAGGGCAAGGGTTGGCGGGAAGGAGGATGGGCTAGAACCGAAGCGAAGGACTTACCTGGCTCTACAAACAACACACGGGCACGTCACTTTGCTTCTGGAAAACTAACTTTCTCCTTGCTCTTTATTACCAATATATATATTTTTTATTAGTACTTTTTACATTGCTTTAAAGAAGCTTCATGAGCTTCTTTGCAGTGGTACCTGGACAGTTGTACCACAATTTACACATGCTCTTGGTTGTCCATTTTCCTTAAAACGGCAAGAGTTGGCTCTATGCCCATAATCCTGGAAGTGGAAGCACCACATAGGGTTGGGTACATATGGCTTTACCATAATATTTATCATTTACCATTGGAAACTTAATTGATTCTGGAAGGACTAACGTGTTAAAAGTTAGGAGAGCTGGCATCGACTGTTTCAAACCATCAACTATTTTAATATTTCATAATATTTATGTTTTGATTTTTAATATATTTATTGTAATTTGTAAAGTATTTATTGATAGATAAATAATTTAAATAATTTACTATGTCTATCTAATAAGGTAATTACCGGTAATGACCTTTGTTGTTGAAGCGGCAAATAATTTGAAATAATCAATCAATTTTTAAAGGTTGTGGGAATTTGGAATACGTGTTTTATAAACCTCCAGTCTGCAGCCTTCAAGTGTACTGGATTTTACAATAGAAATAAACAGTTAAAAAGGGTTGCCTCGGTACCAGATTCCGTTTAGATATAAATATTGTTTTTGATTCACCCTCTTTTTACGAAAGGTGTCTGAATTAAGGATATGTCCAAGCTGCAGAGAAAAAAAAGTAAATTAGATGGTTTTCAAGGGTTCATTACAGTGACGAGAAAAAATAACAATAGAATAAAATAATTGAAGTGCGTATACAAATACAAAAAACACATTTATCTACATTTTTCTGCAAACTAAACATCTTGTTGGGGTGACTCAGTAGTAGGTATCTTTCTTTTTCCCAAAACCAATTAAAAGAAAGACGTAAAGTGGGGGGGGGGGAGAGAGGCACAAATAGGACTCAAAGCAAAATTTAGGATCTTCTTTGAAGGCTGTAGATGTAGGAAAACGTGGATTTAGAGACTAGAGAGGAGAAACTCGTGTATTAATATTAGTATTGCTGTCGTCACCACCACCGCTACCACCACACCCCCCACCACCACCACCACAAACACCACACCACCACCACATCACCACCACCACCACCACCACCACCACCACCACACCACACCACCACCACACCACCACCACTAATAAAAACGATAATAATAATAACATAATATAAATGATGTTCATAATAATAATAGTGATGATAACTCCATTATCATAGGAGTATTCCACAAACAAGTACATTGGATACAAGGAAAAAAAGAAATGAAAGTGCGCCATATTTTGCGAACTCCCTATAATCGTGAAATAAGAAATAGAGCAACAGAGAAACATAGCAATGGGTGATAAATTTAATTTTTGGACTTTTTTTCGAATCAAAATTTATCAACTTTTTCATTTTTATTGTCATCATTTTCATGATTTTTACAATTCCGATCATCATTATCATTATTACCCTAATAATTGATAAAACCATCATTTAAGTCGAAAAACAGCATTTTGGAGTATACTCTAGAAATGCTATATTTCGCTAGAGTTTCCCGCTTTTTTCGACTTCTGGGATTTTTTTCTTTTTCCTTTTTTATGATAAATGGACACTATTACTGTTATTATCATCATGATTATCATTATTATCATTATCATCATTGCCATCATTATCATCATTATTATCATCATTATTGCAATTATTATCATCATTACTATCATTAGTATTGGAATTATTGCCGCCATATATATTTCTTTTTTGTAATTATACTCACAGTAGAAATGATACTACTAATAACAAAAACCGAATCGCAATTTTTATCATAATCCTCAATATTTTCCTTAATATTGTAATTATTACAGTTATAATATATAGATAAATAAATAAATATATATATATATTTTTTTTTTGCAATTATACTAATGGTAACAACAACAATAATGATAACAATAATAATAATAACAATAGTAAAAAATTCATAATAATTATTACTATCAGTATTTTCATTATTATCGTTATTATTTTAATTCTAACAGTTATTAATATATATTATATTTTTTTTTTTTTTTCACTTATACTAATAAGAAAAGTAATAATAATGACAATAATAGTAGTAATAATAATAATAACATTATTATAATTACTGTTATAATTATTATTATCATTATTATCATTATAAGATTTTCTTTTATAATAATACTAATAATAAAAGAAATGCTACTACTACTACTACTACTACTAAGAAAATCAATAACAACAACAACAATAATAATGATAATAATAATAATAATAATAATAATAACAATAACAACAACAACAACAACAATAATAATGATGATAATAATAATAATGATAATGTTATTATTATTATTTTATAATATATATATTTTTTGCAATTATACTAATGATAACAACAATATTAATAACAACAACAACAATAATAATAATAGTAACGATTTTATAATAATTATTACTATCAGTATTTTCATTATTATCGTTATTATTGAATTCTTACAGTTATATATATATATTTTTTTTTTTTCACTTATACTAATAAAAAAAGTAATAATAATGACAATAATAGTAGTAATAATAATAATATTATTATTATAATTACTGTTTTAATTATCATCATCATTATTATTATTGTTATTACAGTTATAAGATTTTCTTTTATAATAATACTAATAATAAAAGAAATACTAATACTAATACTATTACTAATAATAATAATGATAACAAAATCAATAACAACAATAATAATAATAATAATAATAATAATGGTAATAATATAGATATTATTATTTTTATTGTTATTATTATTATTGTTATTATTATTATTATTATTATTATTATTATTATTATCATATCGTAATTATTACAGTTATAATATATATTTTTTGCAATTATACTAATGATAAAAAAATATTAATAATAATAATAAAAAAATAATACCGATTTTATAATGATTATTACTATCAGTATTTTCATTATTATCGTTATTATTGTAGTTCTTACAGTTATATATACATTTTTTTTTCACTTATACTAATAATAAAAGTAATAATAATGATAATATTAATTATAATAATAATATCATTATTAGAATTCCTGTTATAATTTATTATCATTATTTTCTTATTATTACTGTTATCAGATTTTCTTTTATAATAATAATAATAAAAAAAAATACTACCACCAATAATAATAACATCAACAAATACAACAACAACAATAACAACACAACAAAACAACAATAATAATAATAATATTGCTATTATTATTATTATTATTATTATTATTATTATTATTATTATTATTATTATTATTACAGTTATTCCCGTTATTATGAAAATTGTTAATATAATTGCAATTTTATCAACCTTTTCATTTTTATTCTCATCCTTTTTGATAATTTATAAAATTACGATCATTATTATCATTATTACCCTAAAAATTGCTAAAATCATCATTGCAATCGAAAAATGGCATTTTGGAGTACACTCTCAAAAAGTTTTATTTCGCTAGATTTTACCGCTTCTTCGACGTTTGGGATTTTCCCCCCCTTTTTTTATAATAAATGGACACTATTATTCTTATTATCATTATCATCATTATCATAATTATTATCATTATCATCATTGTCATCATTATTTTCATTATCATCATTATTATTATTATCATCATTATCATCATCATCATTGCAATTATTATCATCATTACTATCATTATTATTGTAATTATTGCCGCAATATATATATTTTTTGGTAATTATACACACCGAATCGCAATTTTATCATAATCCTTAAGATATTCATTAATAATGTAATTATTACAGTTATAATATATATTTTTTTGCAATTATACTAATGATAACAACAAAAATAATGATAATAATAATAATAATAACAATGATAACGATTTTATAATAATTATTACTATCAGTATTTTCATTATTATCGCTATTATTGTAATTCTTACAGTTTATATATATATATATATATATATATATATATATATATATATATATATATATATATATATATATATATAATATATATATATATATATACACTTATACAAATCATGGAAGTAATAATAATAACAATAATAATAATAATAATGATGATAATAATAACTGTTAAATTTATTATTATCATTATTATGCTTATAATTACAGTTATCAGCTTTTCTTTTATAATAATACTAATAATAAAAGAAATACTACTTATGATAATAATAATGATATTAACAAAAAATAACAAAACAACAACAACAATAATAATGATAATAATAATAATAATAATAATAATAACAATAATAGTGATATTGTTATTATTATTAATAATATTATTATTTATTTATTTGTTTATTATTATTATTGTTATTATCATCATTATCATCATCATCATCATTATTATTATTATCATTATTATTATTACTATTATTATTATTACAGTTATTTCAATTAAGATAATTGTTATTCTAATTGCAATTTCATCAACTTTCTCATTTTTATTTTCATTATTTTCATAATTTATGAAATTACGATCATTATTATCATCATTACCTTAACAATTGCTAAAATCATCACTGAAATCGAAAAAACGGCGTTTTGGAGTACACTCTCAAAACGTTTTATTTCGCTAGATTTTACCGCTTTTTCGACTTTTGAGATTTTTTTTCTTTTACCTTTTTTTATAATAAATGGACACTATTATTGTTATTATCATCATCATTATCATCATTTTTATCATTACCATCATTATCATCATTTATCATCATTATTGCAATTATCATCATTATTACAATTATTTTCATCATTATTATCATTATTATTGTAGTTATTGCCGCCATATATATATTCTTGGTAATTATACTCACAGTAGAAATAATTATAGAAATAGAATATAATAATACTAATAATAACAAAACCGAATCGGCATGTTCATCATTTTCATTAATACTGTAATTAATACAGTTACAATAATAATGATATATGTTGTTTTGCAATTACACTAATGATAACAACAACAATAATAATGACAATATAATAACGATTTTATAATAATTATTACTACCAGTACTTTCATTATTATCGTTATTATTGTAATTCTTACAGTTATATATATTCTTTTCACTTATACTAATCATGGAAGTAATAATAATGATAATAATAATAGTAATATAATAATAACTGTTAAAATTATTATTATCATTATCATTATCAGCATTTCTTTTGTAATAATACTAATAATAAAAGAAATACTACTACTACTAATAATAATAATAATAACAAAAAATAACAGCAGCAACAACAACAACAATAACAACAATAATAATAATAATATTAATAACAATAATGATATTGCTATTATTATTATTTTTATCATAATCCTCAATATTTTCATTAATATTATAATTATAACAGTCATAATATATTTTTTTGGAATTATACTAATAATAACAACAACAATAATTATAATAAAAATAATAACAATAACACCGATTTCATAATAATTATTACTGTCAGTATTTTCATTATTATCGTTATTATTGTAATTCTTACAGTTATATATATTTTTTTTCAGCTATACTAATAATAAAAGTAATAATAATGATAATAATAGTAATGATAATAAAAATAACATTATTATAATTACTGTTATAATAATTATTATCATTATTATTTTTATTATTACAGTTATCAGATTTTCTTTTATAATAATACAAATAATAGAAATACTACTACTACTACTACTACTACCACCACCACCACCACCACCACTACTACTACTACTACTACTACAAATAACAATAATAATAATAATAATAATAATAATAACAATAATGATAATAATAATAATATTAACAATAACAAAAACAACAACAACAAAACAAAAACAACAACGATAACAATAATAATAATAATAAAAATAATAATAATATTCCTATTATTATTATTGCTATTATTATTATTACTATTACTATTATTATTGTTATTATTATCGTTATCATTATTATTATTATAATAATAATTATTATTATCATTGTCATTATTATTACTATTATTATTACAGTTACTCCAATTATTATAATTTTTTTTATCATAACTGCAATTTTGTCAACTTTTTCATTTTTATTTTCTTAATTTTCATGATTTATAAAATTACGATCATTTTTATCATTATTACCTTAATAATTGCTAAAATCATCATTGAAATCGAAAAAACGGCATTTTGGAGTATATTCGCAGGTTATATTTCGCTAGATTTTACCGTTTATTCGACTTTTATTTTTTTTTCTTTATTTATAATAAATGGACACTATTATTGTTATTACCAACATGATTTATCATCATTATTATCATCATTATTGTAATTATTATCATTATTACTATCATTATTGTTGTAATTATTGCCGCCATATATATATTTCTTGGTAATTATACTCACAGTGGAAATGATTTTAACAATAAAATATAATAATACTAATAATAACCAAAACCGAATCGGAATGTTCATCATTTTCATTAATATTGTAATTATATAGTTATAATATATATTTTTTCAGTTATACTAATGATAACAACAACAATAATAATAACAATAATGATAATAACAATAATAACGATTTTATATAATCATTACTATCAGTATTTTCATTATTATCGTTATTATTGTAATTCTTGCAGTTATATGTACACACACACACACACACACACACACACACACACACACACACACACACACATATATATATATATATATATATATATATATATATATATATATATATATATATATATATATATATATATTACTTATATTAATAACAGAAGTAGTAATAATGATAATAACATTATTATAATTTTTAATTATTATTATCATTATTATTGTTATTATTACAGTTATCAGATTTTCCTTTATAATACTGCTACTAATAAAAGAACTACTACTACTACTACTACTAAAAATAACTACAATAATAACAATACCAACAACAACAGCAATGATAATAATAATAATAAAATAATGATAATAATAATAATAATAATAATAATAATAATAATTAAATAATAATAACAACAACAAAATAATAATAATAATAATAAAAATAATGTTATTATTATTATTATATCATCATCATCACATCATCATCAACATCATCATCACATCATCATCATCATCATCATTATTACATTTATTCCCATTACTATGAAAATTGTTATTATGTAGTGAATCTCAACCCATCAGACGAAACCATAGAATAGAAGAGTTACCCATTCCGCTTGCAAACATGTGGCCGTCAATGATTGTATACGGGTCCAGGAAGATGGGGCGAGAGATGTTTTTATGATCGGCTTTGCTATTTTTTTATGTATATTTTCTTGTTTTTAATTAGTTGATTAAACTTGTCCACTTTTCTTTTTTATCCATCTGCATTGGAGAGCACATTATGATGTCTGGGGCTATATAGTATGGTTTTTTTTCTTTTATCATGTCATTTTAGCTAAACTACACTACTTTTTATGGCAGGTTTTACAACTTGGATTTTTTAAAGAAGTAAAAATTTTAATTTCGGAAAGGGGGAAGACCACCCTCTTTTGAGAGGAATGCCACCTTCACCTGGTTTGACCCGAGTTCCCCCTCTTATTATCATTCTACTTGTGGGGAGGTGTATATATATAACCCGGGGCAGCCGGGTCAAGGAGGGGAGAGCATTTTTGGTTGTGAGGCTGCAGTCGTGATGGTTCCTGGTCGTAAGAGAACGAGCTAAAGGCGGTAAGGTGGCATTTTTAACCTTTTTTCTTTTTACAATTTTTTTCTTTTATCTCGTGAGTTTTGTTTTAAGCAGTGATTTTTTATGTTCTTGTCTTGATTCTTTTCGGCATTTTAGTGTTTAAATGTATTTTACCTGTTTATTTCGACCTGTTTTATTTAAATAAACTTTTTGTAAAAATGTATTGAATACTTTTAGACCCCATCATGCATCCCCTCCAGTTTGTCTAAATAACCTTAAGTTAATTCGGAAACGCCAGTATTCCTGCCTGACTCTGCCTTTATATAGAATGTAAAGTATAAGGGAGAATTTTAAGGGAACAGAAGAAGGGAGCCCCCGGTTTGAATCTTGGCATATACCTATGGGACTATCTAAACTGCACGAGTTCAAATCCTTAAATCTGATTTCTATCGACTTCAGGTCGACACGCACTCCATCTCGGACATAACCACGCTAACCAGTGTTGACCCTTGAGCCTTGGTAACTTCTATACACTCGCACTTGCTTTCTATCGCTTCATTCACACCCTTCAACATGCCTCTTCCTTTAAGAACATAATACCTTGCGTTCCTGGACGAATTAACCAGGTGGTGGCAACTAGACTTCGTACCAAGGATCGACGGTCAATCTTGCTTGCATATTGCTACAAATATAATTGCAATTTTATCAGCTTTTTCATTTTTATTCTCATCGTTTTCATATTTTATACAGTTACGAACATTGATATTATTATTACCCTAATAATTGCTAAAATCATAATTGAAATAGAAAAAACGTCATTTTAGGGTATAATCTCAAAAGGCTATATTTCGCTAGATATTACCGCTTCTTTTTATTTTTTTTTATTTTTTCCTTTTTTAAATTATAAAATGACACTATTATTGTTATCATCATCATAATTATCATTATTATCATTACTATCATTATTATCATCATTATCATTATTATCATCATTTTCATCATTATTGCAATTATTATCATCATTTCTATCATTATCATTGTAATTATTGTCACCATATATATGTTTTTGGTAATTATACTCATAGTAGAAATAATCATAGCAATAAAACAATAAGAACAACAATAATAACAAAAACCGAATCCAATTTTTATCATAATCCTCAAATTTTCATTAATATTGTAATTATTACAGTTATGATATTTTTTTTCCAATTTTACTAATAATAAGAACAGCAATGATAATTATTACTATCAGTATTTTCATTATCATCGTTATTATATTAATTCTTACAGTTATATTCTTTTTCAATTACACTAACAATAAAACTAATAATAACTATAATAATAGAAATAATAATAATAACATTATTATAATTATTGTTATAAATTATTATCATTATTATTGTTATTATTATATGATAATAATAACAATAATAAAGATTTATAATAATCATTACTATCAGTATTCTCATTATTTTCGTTATTATTGTAATTCTTATAGTTATATATATACATATATATATATATATATATATATATATATATATATATATATATATATATATATATATATATGTGTGTGTGTGTGTGTGTGTGTGTGTGTGTGTGTATGTATATATATATATATATATATATATATATATATATATATATATATATATATATATATATATATATATATATATATATATATATTATATATATATATATATATATATATATATTATATATATATATATATATATATATATATATATATATATATATATATATATATTTCACTTATACTAATAATAAAAGTAATACTTTTACTACTAATATTAATAATAAAAACAACAACAACGATAATAATAATAATAATATTATTATTATTATTACAGTTATTCCCATTATTATGAAAGTTATTATAATTCAATTCCATCTACTTTTTCATTTTCATTGTCATCATTTTCATGATTTTTACAATTACGATCATTATTATCATTATTCCCCTAATAATTGCTAAAATCTTCATTGAAATCGATAAAATGGCATTTGGAGAACACAGTCAAAAAGCTTTTGAAAAAAAATCTTTTTCCTTTTTTATTATAAATGAACACTATTATTGTTATCATCATGATTACCATCATTATCATCATTATTATCATTATCACCATGATTATCACCATTATCATCATTAGTACCATTATAATCATCATTATCGTTATTATCATCCTTATCATGATTATTGCAATTATTATCATAACTACTATCTTCATTATTTTAATTATTGCCGCCATATGTATTTTTTGGTAATTACACACATACCAAAATAATTATAACATAAAAAAAATATAATAATAATTTTCATCATAATCCTATGTATTTTCATTAATATTGTAATTATTACAGTTATGGTATATTTTTTTCCAATTATACTAATAATGACAACAGTAATAATAATGACAAAAAAAATAATAACAATAATAACGACTTTACAATCATTATTTCCATCCGCATTTTCATTATTATCGGAATTATTGTAATTCTTACAGATATATATATATATATATATAATATATATATATATATATATATATATATATATATATATATACTATAAGTAATAATAATGATGTTTAATCATTATGTTATTATAATTACTGTTATAATGATTAATAGCATTATTATTATCATTATAACAGTTATCAGATTTTCCTTTTCAATAATACTAATAACAAAGGAAATCCTACTGCTGCTACTAATATTTATGATAATAATAATAACAACAACAACAACAGTGAAAAATTATAATAATAATAATAATAATAGTATTGATCTGCTTCTTCTTCTTATTATTATTATTGTTATTATTATTACAATTTTGTTATTGTTATTATCATAATTTTTCCATTTTTTTCCCATTTTTATCCAAATTATCATTATAATAGCAATTTTATCAAATTTCTTATATTTGTCATCATTAATAGAACGGTGTTTATTATTATCATTAATAGACTAATAATTTCGCAAATCATGAGTGAAATTGAAAAAAGGGCATTTTGGCTTACACTCTGAAAAGGCTACATTTCGTAAGATTTCGCCACTTTTTCGACTTTTGGGATTTTTTTTTTTTTACTCTTTTTATTATAATTGTACAATATTATTATCATCATTATTACCATCATTATTATCACTATTATCATTATCATCATCGTTCTCATCATTTTCATAATTTTTATCATCATTATTGCAATTATTGCAATTATTATCATCATTATCATCATTATTATTGTAATCATTGCCGCCATATATTTTTGGCAATTATACTCTTAATAAAAACAATTATAATAATAATAACAATGATTATAACAACAATAACGATATTGCAATAATGATTATTATCATCATTTTATTTTTTATCGTTATTATTGCAATTGTTACAGATATAATATATTTCTTTAAAATTATACTACTACTAATAATGATAATGATAATAATGATAACAATAACAATATTACAATTACTGTTATGATTATTATTATCATTTTATCATTATTATTTTTATTATCACAGTTACTATATATTTTTTGTATTAATAATAAAAATAAAAATAATAATATTGATAAGACACAATGATAATAATAATTATAATAATAATCATAATAATAATAATAATATTAATAGTAATAATAACAATAATAATAATAACAATAATAATGATAATAGTATCGATAATAATATTACTATTGATAATATTATTATTATTATTGTTATTATTATTATTATTATTGTTCTTGTTCTTGTTGTTATTATTATCATCATTATTTCCATTATTATCAAATTTTATTCCAATTTTATCAAAATTCCCATAATTGTCATGATTAATAGAATGGAGTTTATTATTATCATTATCAACCTAATAATTGCGCAAATCATGATTGAAATCAACAAAAAAGTCCTTTTGGTGTAGACTCTGAGAAGGCTATATTTCGCAAGATTTCACCACTTTTTTCGACTTTTAGGACTTTTTTTTTCTTTTTCCTTCTTTATTGTAAATGGACACTATTATTATTATCATCATCATTATTATCATTATAATTATTATCATCATCATTCTCATCATTATTATCATTATTACTGCAATTATTGGAATTATTATCATCATTACCATCATTATTATTGTAATCATTGCCGCTATATATATTATACACATAATAAAAAATATATATATAAAATTAATGATAAGAAGAACAAGTATTATAATATAATAACGATATTATAATAATTATTATTATGTAATTTTACTTTTTATCGTTATTATTGCAATTATTACAGATATAATACATTTCTTTACAATTATAATACTACTATTAATAATAATAATGATAATAATAATAGTAGTAATAATAATAACAATGATAACAGTAACAATAATATAACTATTATTATTATTATTATTATTATTATCATTATTAGTATTAGTATTAGTATTAGTATTATTGATTTTATCACAGTTATAATACTAACAACAATAATAATAATAAAGATAATAATAACAATAATAATAATAATATTATTATTATTATCATTATCATTATTATTATTGTTATTATTATTATCATTATTATTATTTTTTTTTATTGTTATTATTACAATTATTGTTATTATTATTATTATTTTATTATTGCAATTATTCCCAGTATTGTCAAAATTCTCATTATAAATGGACACTATTATTGTTATTATCATCATTATTATCCTCATTATTATCATTATTATTATTATTATCATCATTATCATCATAATCATAAACATTATTGCAATTATTACAATTATTTTTATTATCATTTCATTATCATCATTATTATTGTAAACATTGCCGCCACATATATATTTTTGGCAATTACACTCGTAATGATAATAGTTATAATAATAATAACAATAATAACAATGATTATAAAAATAATAACGGTATTAAATCATTTTTATTATCATCATTTTACTTTTTATCGTTATTACTGCAATTATTACAGATATAATATATTTCTTTAACAATTACACCATTACTACTACAGTACTTTCGCGAAACAGGCGCAGGTCTTACCAAGCGTCTGTCTCAACATAAGTACGCTGTATCCAGGGGACACAACAACACCAATGGGACACTGGCTATCAGATAAACTGGTCAGCGGCGCGGATTGTCTTTCCTTCCGTTGATGTCCACTCCCGCAGACTGATGGAATCTTCCCAAATAAATCTGCTGCTTAACTTCAACTTGAACAGCGGCTTTTCTCCTGATGATATAGTCTCCTTGCTTCCCACATCCTCCGCCTTCTCCCGTATGCTGGCCACCCGGTGCATAGTCCGCCCGATCCTCCGACCTAATGTGACCTCCCTCTGCTTCCGTTCGTCTGTCCTCACCTACCCCGTGTTACCGCGTTGCCTCTCCTCTCTCTTTACCTTTCCTCTTCAGACCTGAAGATGGAATTTCATTTTCAATAAGTCTAGTTTTTGTATTGTGGATTTTTTTTCAATTGTATCAACACGGAAGAATGTTTTTCTATTCATAATAATAATTATAATAATAATAATAATAATAATAATAATGATAGAATAATAATAATAATGATAAAATAATAATAATAATAATAATAATATCATTATTATTATTATTCATTACTATTATTGTTATTTTTATTATCATCATCATTGCAATCAAAGCCTATATTTCGCAAGATTTTGCCACCTTTTTGACTTTTGGTAATTTTTTTCTCACTTTCCTTTTTATTATTAATAGACACTAATATTATTACTATCATCACAATTATCATTATTATTAACATTATTATTATTATTATCATCATTCTCATCATTATCATCATTATTATCATCATAATGAATATACCAAAATTAACGATATTACAATCATTATTTTTATCTTTTTCTTTTTGTCGTTATTATTGCAATTATTACAGATATAATATATTTCTATACAATCATGTTACTTCTACTACTAATAATAATCATAATAATGATAACAATAACAATATTATAATTACTATTAGGATTATTATTGTCGTTATTATCTTATTATTGTCATTATCTCAATTGTAATTTTTCAAAGTAATACAACAAAAATAATAATATTAGTAATAATGGCAATAACAATAATAATAATAATAATAATAATAATAATAATAACAATAACAATGTTGTTATTATTATTATTATTATTATTATCATTTCCATTATTATTTTTGTATTAATATTATAACTATTATTGTTATTATTCTTATTATTATCATTATTGCAATTATTCACATTATTTTCAAAATTATCATTATAATAGGAATTTTATCAAAATTCTCATAATTGTTATGATTAATAGAATGGCTTATTATTATCATTATTAGCCTAATAATTACGTAAATAATGATTGAAATCGAAAAAAGGGCATTTTGATAAGTTTATATTTTGCAAGAATTTGCCACTTTTTCGATTTTGGGATTTTTTTTTTATAAATGGACAATATTATTGTTGTGATCATCATTATTATCATAATTATTATTTTTATTATCATCATCATCATTACTATATTATATATTATTATCACCATTATTATCATCATTATCATCATTATTATTGTATATATATATATATATATATATATATATATATATATATATATATATATATATATATATATTTTGTATATATATATATATTTTTTTTTTTTTTGCAATTATACTCATGATAACAACAATTATAATAATAATAACAATAATAGAAATTATTATAACAATAATAACGATGTTATAATCATTATTATTATTATTATTGCTATTAAAATAATAATAATGATAATAATGATAACAATAACAATATTATAATTACTATTATAATTTATTATCATTATCATCTTTATTATCGATATTATCACAATTATAATATATTGTTTTGTAGTATTACTAACAATAAAAGTACTAATATTGATAATAAAGCATTTTACAAAAATCTATAGTTGTTCATTATATTATACATATATTATTGCTATTATTATTATTATCATCATTAATATTATTATATTGTTGCAATTATTCCCATTATCAAAATTATTATTATAACAGCATTTTTATCAAAACTCTCATAGTTGTCATCATTAATATATATATATTTTATTAAAATCCTTACTGTCTCAACATAAGTACGCTGTATCCAGGGGACACAACAACACCAATGGGACACTGGCCATCAGATAAACTGGTCATTATCATTATATTGTTGTTATTATTATTATTATTATTATTATTATTATTATTATTAATATTATCAATATTATTACAATTATTCCCATTATCAAAATTATTATTATAACAGCATTTTTATCAAAACTCTCATAGTTGTCATCATTAATATATATATATATATATATATTTTTTTTTTTTTTTTTAATCCTTACTAGCCTAATGATTAAGTAAATCATGATTGAAATCGATGTGTTTTTTTTTTTTTTTTTTTTTTTGCGTAGACTCAGAGGCTATATTGCGCAAGATTTCGCCACTTTTTCGACTTTGAGAAATAAAAATCTTATTCCTTTTTCATTATAAATGTGACAATATTATTGTTTTTATCATCATAATTATCATCATAATGATAATAATAATAACAATAACAATATCATAATTACTTCATTTATTATTATCGCTATTATCACGGTTATAATATATTTTTATAGTAATACTAACATTAAAAGTAATAATAATGATAATAGTAACAATAATAATAATAACAATAATAATAACATTTTTTTTTTTTATTACGAACTACTACTATTATAGTTATTATTATTACTATCATCATTAATGCATTTATTCCCATTATTATCGAAATTACCATCATAATAGATATTTTATGAAAATCATCATAATTGTCATAATTAATACAATGCTTTATGATTATTATTATTAGCCTAATAATTACGCAAGTCATGATTGAAATAAAAAAGGGCATTTTGGCGTAGACTCTGAAAAGGCTATATTTCGCATGATTTTGCCACTGTTTTGACTTTTCGGAACTTTTTTTTTTTATTATTATTATAAATGGACTCTACTATTGTTATTATCATCATCAATATTATCATTATTATAATAATTATTATTATCATCATCATTATTATCATCATTATTATTGTAATCATTGCCACCATATATATACACACACACACACACACACACACATAATATATATATATATTATATATATATATATATTATATTATATAATATATATATATATAATATATTTCTTTACAATTATACTGCTACCAATAATAATATTAAGGATAATGATGATAATAAAGATAAATATAACAATATTATCATTACCCTAATGATTATTATTATCATTATTATCAGTATTACTATTATTAGCACAGTTATAATAATATTTTTTTAATACAACATAAGATACAGTATAATAATAATAAAATGGTATAATAATATAATAATGATGAAATATAATAATAATAAATAATAAATAAAAATAATAATAATAAAATTATTATTATTATTATTATTATTATTGTATTATTATCATTGTTATCATTATTATCATTATTGCTACTTTTATTCTTATATTATTGTTATCATTATTATCATTGCAATTATTTTTCTATTATTACTTTTATTATTATCATTATTATCATCATCATTATTGCAATTATTCCCATTATTGTCTAAATTATCATTATAATAGCAATTTTATCAAAATTTTCATAACTGTCAGGGTTAATAGAATGGTGTTTATTATTATCATCATTAGCCTAATAATTTTGCGAATCACGATTTTGGCATAGACTGAAAAGGCTATATTTCGAAAGATTATGCCACTTTTTTCGACTTTTGGATTTTTTTCTTTTTTATTATAAAATGACACGATTATTGTTATTATCATCATTATTATCAACATTATTATCATTATCATCATCATCATCAACATCGTCATTATTATCAACTTTATTGCAACAGTTGTAATCATTATCATCATTATCATAATTATTATTGTAATCATTGCCGCCATATATATTTTTTGGCAATTATAATCACAATAACAACAATTATAATAATGTTAACAATAATAATAATGATTATAACAATAATAATGACATTATAATCATTATTATTATCATCATTTTACTTTTTATCGTTATTATTACAACTATTACAGATATAATATATTTATTTACAATTATACTACCACTACTACTAATAATAATGATAATAATGTTAATATTCATAAAAATAAAAATATTATAATTACTGTAATGTACAATTATCATAACAATTAAAAATAATAACAATGATTACAACAATGATAACGATATTATAGTCATTATTCGTTATTATTACAATTATCGCAGATACAATATATTTTTTTAATAATTATAATAATGATAACAGTAACAATATTATAATTACTATTATGATTATTATTGTCATTATTATTCTTACTATTGTTATTATCACAGTTTAATTTTTTTCTAGTAATACTAACAATAAAAGTAATAATAATGATAATAACAATACTACTACTACTAATAATAATAATAATTATTATTATTATTACTATAATTATTATTATTATTACTATTATTATTATTATTATTATAATTATTGTAATTATCACTATTATATTAACTATTATTATTATTATTATTATTATTGTTATTATTGTTATTATTATTATTATTATTATTATTATTGCAATTATTTCCATTATTATCAAAATTAGCATTATAATAGCAATTTTATCAAAATTCTCACAATTGTCATGATTAATAGAATGGTGTTTATTATTATAATTATTAGCATAATAATTTCGCAATCATGATTGAAATCGAAGTAGACTCTCAAAAAGGCTATACTTTGCAAGATTTTTCCTCTTCTTCGATTTTTCAAATTTATTTCTTTTTCCTTTTTTTATTATCATTGCCCCCCTTATATATATATATATATATATATATATGTATATATATATATATATGCATGTATATATATATATATATATATATATATATATGCATATATATATATATATATATATATATATTTTTTTTTTTTTTTTTTTTTTTTTTTTCTTCTTTTCTTTTTCTTTTTTTCTTTTCTTTTTTTTCTTTTTTTTCTTTTTTTTTGCTATTATACTCATAATAACAATAATAATAATAATAATAACAATAATAATAATAATAATAATATCAATTATTGTAACAATAATAACGACATTAAACTAACTATTATTATCATCATTTTACTTTTTATCGTTATTATTGCAATTATTGCCGATATAATATATTTCTTTAAAATTATTTACCACTACTATAATAATATTGATAATAATGATAAAAACAATAACAGTAAATATTATAATTACTATTATGATTATTATCATCATAAATATCATTATTGTTGTTATTATCATAGTTGTAATATATATTTTTTGTAGAAAGACTAACAATAAAAGTAATAATAAAGATAAAAAGTGAAATAATAATAATAATATTAGTAGTAGTAGTATTGTTATTATTATTGTATATCATTGTTATTATCATCATTATTGCAATTATTATTATTATTGTCAAAATTCTCATTATAATAGCAATTTTATCAAAATACTCATAATTGCCAGGATTAATAGAAGGGTGTTTATTAGTATCATTATTAGCAAATCATGATTGAAAGCGAAAAAGGGCATTTTCTGTTAAACTCTGAAAAGGCTATATATCGCAAGAATTTTCAAATTTTTCGACTTTTGGTAATTTTTCTCCTTTACTTTTTTCTTATAAATTGACATTATTATATTTATTATCTCATCATTCTCATCATCACCATCATTATTATCATAATAACAACACTTCTAATAATAATAACATTAATAGAAGGATTATAACAATAAAAACGATAATGTAATCATTATTATCATTTTATTTATCAATTTACTTTTTTCGATGTTATTGCAATTATCACAGATATACTATATTTATTTACAATAATACTGCTAATACTAATAATAATAATGATAACAATAACAATATTATAATTACTCTTATGATTATTATTATCATTATTTTTATTATTATCACAGTTATGATATGTCTTTTTAGTAATACTAACAAAAAAGTTATAATAATGATAATAATATCAATAATAATAATAATAATAAAAAATATTATTAATATAATTATTATTATCACTATTATTATCATTATCATTAATATTATTTTTATTGTTGTTATTATTACCATTATTGTTGTTATTATTATTATCATCATTATTGCAATTATTCCCATTATCATGAATATTGTCATTATAATAGCAATTTTATCAAAATTCTCATAACTGACATCATTAATAGATTGGCGTTTATTATTATCATTATTAGCCCAATAATTACGCAAATCAGAGTAAACTCTGAAAAGGCTACATTTCACAAGATTTTGCCACTTTTTCGACATTCAGGTTTTTTTTCTATTATAAATGGACATATTATTTTTATTATCATCATTGCTATCATTGTTCTTATTATCATTCATCTTTATGATCATTATTATAAACATTATTGCAATTATTGTAATTGTTATGAACATTACTGCAATTATTGTTATTATTATCAACATTATCATCACTATCATAAACATTATTGCAATTATCATCATTATCAATGTAATCATTTCCACCATATATATATTTTTGGCAATTACACTCATAATGACAAACATACTAATGATAATAATAATAATAATAATAATAATAATAACAATAATAACAATGATTATAAATATAATAGCGATATTAAAGTCATTATTATTATCATCATTTTACATTTTATCGTTGTTATTACAATTATTACAAATATAATACATTTATTTACAATTATACCACTATTACTAATAATGATAATGATTATAATGATAACAATAACAATATTATAATTACTATTATGATTATTAGTATCATTATTATCGTTACTACTGTTATTATTACAGTTATGATATATATTTTTTTTCTGTTATACTAACAATAAAAGTAATAATATTGATAATATATAACAATGATAATAATAATAATAATAATAATAATAACAGTAATGACGATGATAATAATAATGATAATGATAATAATAATAATAATGATAAAAACAATAATAATAATAATATTATTATTATTATTGTTGTTGTTATTATTATTACTATTACTATTATTGTTTTTATTATTATTATTATCATTATTGCAATTATTCCCATTATTATCAAAATTATTATTGCAATAGAAATTTTATCAAATTTCTCAGAATTGTCCTGATTAATAAAATAGAGTTTATTGATATCCTTATTAGCCTAATAATTACGCAAAACATGATTGAAATTGAAAACCGGTAATTTTGGCGTAGACTCTGAAAAGCTACATTTCTCAAGATTTTGCCATTTATTCGAATTTTGGGATTTTTTTCCTATTTTTTTTATTGTCATTATAAATAGACACTTTATATTTATCATCATCATTATTATCATCATTATTATAATTATTATTATCATCATCACAATTATCATGATTATTATCAGAATTATTGCAATTATTATAATCATTTTAATCATTACTATTGTAATCATTACCGCCATATATATATTTTTGGCAATTATAATCATAATAACAACAATTATAGTAATAATAACAATAATAACAATAATTATAACAATAATAACAATATTATAATCATTTTACTTTTTATCTTTATATATCGAATTATTACATATACAATATATTTCTTTACAATTATACTACTACTATTAATAATAATAATGCTAATAAGGATAATAATGATAACATTAACAATATAATAATTCCTATTTTCATTATTATTATCATTGTAATAGTTATTATCACAGTTATAATATACTTTTTGTATAATACTAACAATAAAAGTAATAATAATGATAATGATAACAATAAAAACATTAATTATTATAATAATAATAAGGAATAATAATAACAATATTAATAATAATAATAATAATATTAATGATAGTAATAATAATAATAATAAAATAATAACATTTATTATTTTTATTATTATTATTATTACTATTATTACAATTATTATTTATTACAATTATTGTTATTATTATCATCATTATTGCAATCATTTCCTTTATTATCAAAATTATTATTCTAATAGGAATTTTACCTTAATTTTTTTTTGGGTTTTTTTCTTTTTCCTTTTTTATTATAAATGGACACTATTATTGTTATTATCATCATAATTATCATCATTGTTATCATTATTATTATTATCATCATTCTCATCATTATCATCATTATTACCTTTATTACTGTAATTATTGTAGTTATTATCATTATCATCATTATTATTGTAATAATTCCCACCATAAATATATTCTTAGGAATTATATTCATAATAACAACAATTTTAATGATAATAACAATAGTTATAATGATTGTATTAATAATAAAGATATTATAATCATCATTACTGTCATTTTACAATTGCAATTATCATAAATATAATACATCAATTTAAAATTGCAATTATTATAAATATAATATATATATATTTTTTAAAAATTATACTACTACTAATGATAACAATAATGGTAATAATGATAACAATAACAATATTATGATTACTATTATGATGATTATTATCATTATTATCATTATTATTGGTATTATCACAGTTGTAATTTATTTTTGTAGTAATACTAACAATAAAAGTGATAATATTTATAATAATAATAATAATAATATTATTATTATTGTTATTATTATTGTTATTATACTTATTATTATTACTATTATTATTATTATTATTATTATTATTATCATTATTGCAATTATTCCCATTATTATGAAAATTATCATTATAATAGCAATTTTATCAATATTCTCCTAATTATTATTATTAGCCTAATAATTACGCAAATCATAATTGACATCGAAAAAAAAAAACATTTTGGCGTAGACTTTGAAAACTCTATATATCGCAAGATATATAGAGTTATTATTATCATCGTCATCATTCCCATCATTTTCATCCTCATTATCATCATTATTGCAATTATTATCATTATCGTCATTATTAGTGCAATCATTGCCGCCATACATGTTTTTTTTCAATTATGCTCATAATAAGAATAATTATAATAATAATAACAATAATAAAAATGATTATGACAATAATAACGTATTATAATCATTATCTACTTTCTATCGTTATTATTCCTATTATCAGTTATAATATATTTTTTGTAGTAACAATAAATGTAATAATAAATGATAATTATAACAACAACAACAACAAAGATAATAACGATAATAATAATAATAATAATAATAATATTATTATTATTATCATTACTATTGTTATTACTATTATCATTGTTATCATTATTGCAATTATTCCCATTATTATAAAAGTTATAATTATAATAGAATTTCTAACAGAATTCTCAAAATGGTCATAATTAATAGAATGGTGTTTATTATTAACATCATTAGTTTAATAATAATGCAAGTCAGAAAAGGTTATTTTTACATATGTTTCGACTTTTGGATTTTTTTTTTTTTTTTATAAATGGACACTATGATTGTTATTATCATTATTATCATCTTTATTATCATTATTATTATTATCATCATCTTTCTCATCATTATTATCATCTTTATTGGAATTATTGCAATTATTATCATCATTGCCGCCATATATATTTTTTGGCAGTTATACTCATAATGACAACAATCGTAATAATAATAATAATAACACTGATTATAACAAGAATAACGATTTTTTTTTTTTTTTTTGCAATTGTGCTACTACTACTACTACTACTACTAATGATATTAATGATAATGATAATAAAAAAAAAATATATATAAATTACTATTATGAATTACTATCATTATTATCATTATTATTGTTATTATTACAGTTATAATATATATTTTTGTCGTAATACTATCAATAAAAGTAATAATATTGAGAATAATAAAATGGATAATAATAATGATAATATAATTATAGCAATTATTCGTATTATTATGAAAATTATCATTATAATATCAATTATCATGATTTATACAATGGTGTTTATTAGTATCATTAGTCTAATAATTACGAAAATCATGATTGAAATAAAAAAAGGGCATTTTGGCATAGACTCTGAAAAGGCTATTTTTCGCAAGATTTTGCCACTTTTTCGACTTTTGGGATTTTTTTCCCTTTTCATTATAAATGGAAACGATTATTGTTATTATCATCATTATTATCATTACTTCTGAACCGTATTCATATTAACAAATGTAGACAAGGTATGAATGAGAATGAATATCTTTACAATACAAGAGATGTATTTGATCGGTTTCGAATGCGGCTTCGTCAGAAATACATGTATTTCTGACGAAGACGCATTCGAAACCGGTCAAATACATCTCTTGTATTGTGAAGATATTCATTCTCATTCATACCTTGTCTACATCATTACTTGTATTATCGTCATCATTCTAATCATTCCCATCATTATTATGATCATAATTACAATTATTACAATTATTATCATCATTATTATTGTAATCATTGTCGCCATAAATATATATTTTTGGCAATTATACTCATATATAACAATTATAATAATAATAATAACAATAATAACATTGATTATAACAATAATAACGGTATTATAATCATTATTATTACCATCATTTTATGTTTTATTATTATTGCAATTATTAAGGATATAATATATTTCTTTATAATTATACTTATAATAATAATAATAAAAATGATAACAATGATAACAATAACAATATCATTTTTACTATTATGATTATTATTACCCTTATTATCATTGTTATTGTTGTTGTCATAATCATAATATATTTTTTGTAGTAATACTACCAATAAAAGTAAAAATATTGATAATAATAACAATAACAATAATTATAATAATAATAAAATAACAATAATAATAATAATATTATTATTATTGTTATTATTATTATTGTTATTACTATTATTGTTGTTATTATTATTATGATCATTAATGCAACTATTTCATATATTGTCAAAATTATCATTATAATAGCAATTTTATCAAATTTCTCATAATTTTCGTGATTAATAGAATGGTGTTTATTGTTATCAATATTAGTCTAATAATTACGCAAATCATGATTGAAATCGAAAGAAAGTTATTTTGGCGTCGACTCTGAAAAGCTATATTTCGGAAGATTATGCCACTTTTTCGACTTTTGGGATTTTTAAAAATTATAAATAGACTTTATTATTTTTATTAGCGTAATTATTATCATCATTATTATCATTATTATTATTATCATCATTATCATCATCATTATTGCAATTATTGCACTTATTATCATCTTTATCATATTATTATTGTAATCATTCTCGAAATATATATATATTTTTTGGCAATTATACTCATAATAATAACAATTATAATATTATTAACAATAGTAACAATGGTTATAGCAATAATTACGATATTATAATCATTATAATTATCATTTTACTTTTTATCGTTATTATTGCAATTACTACAGATATGATATATTTCTTTACAATTATACTTCTACTAATAACTATATTAATGATATGAATAATAGAAATGATGATATTAACACTATTATAACTACTACTATTATTATTATTGTCATTATTATCATTATCATTGTTATTATCACAATTATAATATTTCTTTGTAGTAATATTATAATTACTATAATTAATATTATTATCATTATTATCATTATTTTTGTTATTATCACAATTATAATATATTTTCTGTAGTAATTCAAACAATAATAGTAAAAATTATGTTAATAATAATAATAACAATAACAATAATAATTGTAGTAGATAATGAACTCAGTAGAGTTAAAGATGTTAGTTTGTTAGCGTGTTACCCAACTAAAGGTACTGTACATGTGGGTTTGGCGTATTTTGAGGATGACTCTCGGGTGGTTTGAAAGTGATCCTGAAGTCACAATAAAAAAGAACAATAAAATAACACCACTGGCTGGCTAAAAAGGCAATATAAAAAGAGCATCCATATTATACATTTGTTACACAATCTTTCAAACATAACCAATACACAAGACAACACACCATACACTTACTTGGAACAGAGGCAACCCACTACAGCACGAGAAGCACCAGTCAGCCAGTTAAAAATCCAAACGGGCTGTCACCAAGATAAAAAGCCTCTCTTTCTGACCGACCTGGCTTGATCCTTTATACTGGGGCTTCCCGCGCTTGGTGAGGTTTTACCCATAATGCAATTCATTTTATTTATTAATTAGTGTATGGTGGGGTTTGAAACAAGTTTAAAAATACTAAAAAATAAAAAGAATAATAAAACTATACAAAAGTGGGAAAGTGAAATAATTAAGAGACAGGAAAGTAAGAAAAAGTGAAAGAAAGGGATCCGTGAGGGAAAACGGGAAAACACAAAGAGAAAAACGAGAGAGAAACAAAACTGAGGTAAATTAGTCGAAGGGGAAAAGGCAAGAATAGTAAGTGTAGAACATAAGGTAAGTAGTTTATAAGTAGTGTTACGTGCAGTAGAAATAGTGTAGATGTATAAGTAGATCACGGACCAAAGGGAAAGGTAAGTCAGAGAATATAAAAACACAGATTCATTCTTATTAAAAAAACACAGGGAAACAGCAAAGCCACGTCATCTTCCAGGGCGAAGGAGTCTGTAGAGTTCCTATAAAGATTCATAGCGTCAGGGGAACAGGCGGCCCGGAAGCCTGCGGGGTGTCCCGCCTGAAGCCAGGGGAAATTCACTACAACTCCCTCCTCGCCTGACTTCGGACGACTCCCTCTCGGCCTCGACGCACACAGAACGGCCACTGCCTGCTTCTGAGGACCCTAGTGTGCGGCCCGGTACAGCCATTCTCGACTGAGCAGACGGGGTCATGCAGCATCAGAGTAGCAAGCAGAGAGGTAACGAGAGGAGTCGGTCGAAGGCCACATCACCGGATCCACGGGTCAGAAGAACTGAGCAGCTCATGGTCACCACGACCGTCCACGACCCTCCGGAGGAGAGGCTCTACACTGCGGATGATGGACTCAAAAGGACCGTAAAGCACAAGGAACCTCACACCTGCAAGAGACTGGAATTAGTGTATGGCATTTACTGTGTTCATCCTGTATAAAGGTAAAGTCCTGAAATGAATTCCACTGATAAATCTATAGATATGGATGCACGACCAGACAGGAAGAAAGGCAACGAAAGAGGAAAGCGAAGAAGGAAAAGGACGACGAATCATTGAACAATCTCACCATAGCTGAAAGAACAGGAAAGAGACAGAAAAAAACAAAAAGGAAATAAGAACATTGAGCCCAAAATATAAAATAAAATCACAAGATAAAAATAAAACATAAAATCAAACTTAATATCAAATACAAAACTTGAGAAATACAAAGGAACTTTAAAATATAATCTTAAAATTAATCTTACAACTAAAGGACATGATAATACAAATTAAACATAAAAACATAAAGGTAAACTTAAAAGCTACAAACTTAAGAATTATGCAACTCCAAATTACATTTAAAATCTAGCACTCACTTGAATAAAAAAAGTTGGTAAATTGTACATACATGGTCGTGGAATACAGAACCTATCATCTCGACTTGGGCTGGAAGAATACAATTCAGATTAATACACGATAAATGATAATGTTAATACGCACACTTGATACACCAATTTTCAAACACTAATTCATTTTCAGAGCACTTTCCATTTCTTAGAACACGAAACACTTAGCACACATATCACAAAACCTCTCACTGGCATAATCCTTCAAGCAAAAGCAAAGAGGGAGACCAATCTAGGCTAACCATCGTCAGGAGGTCGGCAAAAGGAGGCCAAGAGAGCAACTGCAGGATCATCATCCGGTAATCCATCTAAAGGAGGAGGATCGTCCACGTCCCCATCCTCATCTAGCTCGGCATCATCTGGCAGGTGGAGTTCATCATTCGTCCTGTAAGGCCTCAGCTGATTGAGGTGGTAAATCTTCTCCTTGTAAGGAGGAGACAGTACTCTGACCAACCGTGTTACAGGACCGGTCTTCTTAAGAATACGAGCCGGACCAAACCAACGAGGTCCAAGGGCTCCACGCCGTCCTACTCCTGCCATTCGTGGAAGGTCTTTAAAGATGACTAGATCACCGACCTCAGCAGCAAAGGTGGACTTTCGGGTTCGCCGATTATAATCCTGACGTCTCAACGGCAATCTCTCTAGCTCTCCTTAACTTAGCAGCAAAAGATTGTGCTGCTTCATTAACAGTCTCCTCATAATTGTATTGCCAACAGGATAGGTGCTAATATGTCCAGTCAGCAAATAGAGAGGCTGATCACCCACTGAGCGGTGTACTGCACTGTTCATGGCCAAACGAACATATGGCAAAAGTTCATCCCATTCTAAGGGAGAAGCCTCCAGAAGTGTTGCCAAGGCGTTTTTTCACCACTCGGTTGGTGCGTTCAATCATCCCATTAGCTTGGGGATGGAAAGCAGTAGTGAAAATGGTTTGTACACTGGCCAACTCACAAACCCTCTTAAATAGATTGTTTTTAAATTCTCGACCATTGTCTGTTTGCAATAGACGAGGTGGCCCAAACACAGCCACAAACTGATTGATAAAGGCATCAGCCACAGTCCCTGCATCCTTGGATGGCAAAGGTATCAACTGGATGTATCGAGTGAGTTGGTCTATGAAAGCCAATACATATTTATTACCTTGCAAGGTCACTTCAAGTTCCATAATGTCTGCAGATACCCTTTCCAGTGGGTAACTGGCCTGTGGTGCAGCAGCAAGAGGAGCACAATAAGCCATGCCCTTACGTTTCTGGCAAGATCGACATATACCAACATATTTTTTCACTGTGGCCAACATGTTCGGAAAGTAAAAGTAATCCCTGAGCTTACAATACGTCCTGGAAACACCAGGGTGACCTGCTGTTGCCCCTGCATGAGCCAAATGCATGGCAGAGCCTCTAACTGTCTTTGGCACAACCAACTGATAGAGCACTCGATCTGGGAGATGACGGACCTAATACAGAACTCCATCTCGAAGCTTAAATTCTTCAAGAGAAAGAGGAAAGCGACGGCGTGGTAAAGTCCGTTCCTCTAAATACCCAATCACCTCTTTCCACAGGGGATCCTCGAGTTGGTAACGACGCAGATTGTCTGGATCACGCTTGTGCAGTTCCGTTGCAGCCATTGCACGACTCAACTGGTCTGGGACACGATGTTGAGTCCCTTGTTTGTATTTCAGAACATAATTATAAAAACTAAGTTCGTGCGACCACCGAGTCATACGCAGACTTTTGGTCTTCCTACTGAACACATAGGTCAAAGGCCTATGGTCTGTGCAGATGTAGAAGCAGTGCCCATACACATAGCAGTCGAAGGCTCTTACCCCCTCTACTACTGCAAGTGCCTCACAATCAATTGCAGGGTACCGTGTCTCAGCATTCCTGAGTTTGCGGCTGAAGTATGCAACAGGCTGCAAGCGACCCTCATCGTCACATTGCATCAAGCAAGCGCCGATTGCAACACCCGATGCATCGGTGTGAATCTCAAAGGGCCTGTCAAAATCTGGCTTACTGAGAACTGGGGCGGAGATAAGTGCCTCCTTCAAGTTCTGGAAAGCAGTTTCCTCCTGCTGGCCCCAGAGAAACTTCGTATCTTTGTGTGTAAAGAAGCCTGTGCACCCGAGAAAGCGGCGCACTTCCTTTTGGTTCCTAGGCAGAGGCATCTTCTGTATTGCAACCACCTTATCTGGATCAGGTTCCACATCCTTCGGCGAGATTTTAAAGCCCAGGAATTTGAATGTGTCTGTTGCAAAAACCTATTTTTCTTCCTGTTGAGCCTAAATCCTGCCTTTAAAAGGAGCAACAGTCTCATCTAAATGCCTTAGATGGTCATCAAAATTACTGCTGTGCACAACCACATCATCTAAATAGGCAATAGTGTGCCTGCTTAAAACAGATGAAAGCACACAGTTAACAGCCTGTTGAAATGTCGAAGGGGCGGTTGCCAACCCAAATGGCAACTTCCTGAATTGGAAAAGTCGATGCCCATCTGAGAATGCAGTCTTTGGTCTATCATCTGGACTGACATCTACTGTCCAGTAGTCTCTGCGAGCATCCAGAGCAGTAAACCACATTGTTCCATGCAGCTGATCAATGAGCTCATCAATGCGTGGCATTGGATAAGCATCCTGCTCAGTAATGCTGTTGAGACCTCTGTAGTCTATACAGAAACGGGTGGACCCATCTTTCTTTCTGACAAGAACGATTGGGGAATGCCAAGGAGAGGTGGAATGCTCAATAACTCCCTGTGCAAGCATATTGTCACATTCCTCTCGAATGAACTTTTTAGAGGCTTCGTGGAGACGCCATTGCCGTACGCATAGTGGACCTTCACCCTCTTTTGTTTTTATAGTATGTGAGATACCAGGTACAGTTCCTAGCTTTGCCTGCACATCAAATAATGTCACATACTTAACTAGTACCTGCCTCAGCTGCTGTTGCTGGCCAAGAGTGAGGTGACCCAGATCAACCTCACTTAAAAGGTCACCAATCTCAGCATCACCCAGCTGAAAATCATCTTCAGGGCATTTAGTAGCTGAACCTGACACTTCGACCCCAAGTGATGTCTGTGTCACCACATTGCAAGGTGGGAGATCCACATCTGGCAGAATGATGTAATCATCTGCACCAACAGCATCAAAGCTGTCAAAGTCATCATCAATAAATCCCTTACCCAGTTCAGGATCACCATTATCACCCAAGAAGATCTCTGCCTCCAAAGCTTGCTCCTCTACCGCATACTGGGAAGAAGTTCATCGAATACTAGCCTTTCTTATCTCAGCACTTTTACCTATTTTTGTTTTATTAGGCACTGCACTATTAAAAACAGTACCCTTGGCACTGGCACTGGCATTTTCACAATCTACACCACTGACACTGGCACTTTTCACAGTTTTACAAACACTAACATCACCTTCCTTTTGCTTATCATCTACATATGTGCTTCCAGCCTCAAGTGAGAAGACTGTGCAATGTTTTCAGCTATAGCTAACCTATGTCCATTTCTTAATTTTACAGGGCGTGTAGTCTCATTTACAGCCCAGACTTTAATGTGGCCCTCTTTAACCTCTTGTAGAGACTTAGGTACCACCAAGGGACACTCAATACCAGAAACCATAAGTTCCTTGGCGGCTTGCATACCCCTAGGAATGCTACATTTGATAAAGCGCCAACCACAAGGTCGGCACAAAAGCAGGTACAGCAACATGTGCTACCTGTGAAGCGGGTAGTGATCTTTACTGCTTGTGGTGTACCTCAACAAGCACAACTTGTAATGACTGGGAATCCGTATACAAAATTGGGAACTTCTGACCTTGCAAGACCAATAAATCCTTTTTACTCTGGTCAGAAAAACACTCGAGCCTGAAGTTAAACCGTCTGAGAAGATCCATGCCCAAAAGAACTCCAGGAAAGGAAAGGCCATCCAAGATACACACTTTATGCTTAACACAAACTCGCTCATTCACACTAAAAATTGCTAAACTTTTACCCAGAACTGGAATAGTCTTACCAGAAACTCCTTTCACTCGTTTAAAAGATTCTTTCTCACATATTATTCCCATCTTTCTTGCAGCCATGCCCTTGACAATTGTCACCTCAGACCTTGTGTCGACAAAACACTTCATCTTGAACCCATTCATCATTAAGTAAACCATATTGCGACCTACAGGTTTCTCAGGAACCTTACTCTCGCAGTCAGTGGTTGACGGCAACTCTTTTCTCGCCAGTGACGGTTTCGCTGCCACGCCCGACCTGGCGCGATAAAAAGGGACACTGCCGTGCAAAGTGACCTGGCTCACCACATACAAAACACTTCCTTGCACTCAAGACACAACATTCTGAGCTATCATGCTCGTGGTTCTTGTGGTAGCGACAGTACTTCCGAGGAGGGTCTACCACGGCTGCTGCAAGAGCCCGTGGTCGGAAAAGCGGTCTAGCAGGACCTTTACTTTCCCTGAGACTCCAAACTCTCTGCGTAGTCTCAACAAGATTACAAAGCTCTGCCTCTTCCTTCACCACAACAGCTTCCCTGATCCATCGAGGAAGTCCTTGCAAAAAGACCCGTCTGAAGAGGTCATCTGGGTCACCAATAGCCCGAGGATAATCCCGTAATCCCTGGTACACCATACCTTCCAATGTTAAATAAAAATCCATAGGTGCTTGACCAGGTAGCTTCTGACTATGAAGCATGCGGTAAAAATCAGATGACGCACCAGTTCCTCTGAACTTCTGCCTAAGCTTGTCTTTAAATTCAAGCCAGGATACAATATTTTCAAAGAGGGGAGAATTTACTATCTGCTCTGCCGCACCCTTGCATGAAGCCTTTACAGCTTTAATAAAACTTGAATCTGTCTGAGGTCGAGCGTGGTTCTCGACACTCCGAAGCCAGCTCTCAACCTCTTGGTTCTGTTTAAGGGGGTGGGCAGAACTAACCTCTGCCTTAAACTGAAGGAATTGGATCCCTCTGCACCACAGACTCAACTAGGGGTGCTTCCCTGACAGAAACGGGGGTCGAAGGACGAGATATACGAGCTTCGAGCTCACTATTTTGCTGGCACAGACTCTTGACCTCCAGTGTGAGCAGAGAGATTTTTTGAAAAAGCTCTTCCATCGCTGAAAGTTCCGGAAGTCTTTCGATGCCTCGGTTATCCGAATCTGGCAGGAGAGCTTGCCCTGAAGGGGAGTTTCTTCCTAATGAATGAGCAGAAGCTCCTGGCTCGTCGAAGGGCGGGACGGACTGTTGTTCCGACTTCCACCGTTCCTTCGACCCATGGCTCGTGTCCGAATCGTGCTAATCTAAAATTATAGTCAGAGCAACTCCAAGGCTGAATATAACACCTAGGACAACCCTCAACAAGTCTATAGAAGCACTGTACTACCCGATAACTCACAAAAACGTACGATTACTCATACATCTAAATAATACAATCACACGGTCTCAGAGCAAACACTAGATTCATACGATCAAAATCACAAATTTCAGATTCACGTTAATATTACTCAGAGTACACACGCACAGAAACAGACAAAACACGACAAAACACATTTATAAGACACTCCTAAAATCTCACTAAAACTGATGCACTTATAAAACACCCACACACACACACAAAAATCACAATCATAGAAACATTTGCTAAAAAAAAAATACTAAAACATACATAAAACTTCCAACGAAGAACTCGTAAAAACACTTCCATGCGCAAGCATAGAATCATCCACTTAAAAAAACACGCAGACAGTTATTCGCTTAAAGATTCACTAAAAACAGGCATAAAACACGCAGACAGTTATTAAAACATTCGCTTAAAGATTCACTAAAAACAAGCATAAAACACGTAACAAAACACAAAATTCACTAAACTAAACATACATAAACATTCAGAGACATACTGAGGTAATCACAAAACACATACCAAGTAGAAAATCTTGCATAAAACAAATTAACTTGCGTGACCTCTTTCGAATTACTCCATACATAAACTTTCACGAAGTCACAAAAGGCAAACAGCGAATTCCTAAAACAACCATAGAATCGCTCGTCTCCTGCTAGAAAGTCAAAGCTCGCAACAAAATACCGGAGATAAAAACACCAGGAAAACACACAAAAACAAGCACCGAAGCAAACAGCCGTAAAACGCCGATACATAAAACTGAAGAAAACCACTTAGCCAAATCAAGTAAAAAACAAAAGAAATACTACAAATCAAAGATAACCTCCCCCAAAAAAAGAAAAAGAAAAGAAACTGAAATAAAAGAAACAAATAAAATGAATAAAGATACCATGTGTGACAGACCGACTACGTGACCACGGGTTAAGAACTGCACGAAAGACGTATGAGCGTCTTAGACATAAATAGCAGTTACACCGTCTTGGAGTCATCGAACTAGCAAACAAAACGCCATTTCCCGCCGCTTGCCACCAAAATATATGTTACGCTGTAGTGGATAATTAAGCTCCGTAGATTTAAAGATGTTAGTTTGGTAGCGTGTTACCCAACTACAGGTAATGTACATGTGGGTTTGGCGTATTTTGAGGATGACTCTCGGGTGGTTTGAAAGTGATCCCGTAGTCACAATAAAAAAGAACAGTAAAATAACACCACTTGCTGGCTAAAAAGGCAACATAAAAAGAGCATCCATATTATACATTTATTACACACAAATCTTTCGAACATAACACAATACACAAGACAACACACCATACACTTAAGCCTCTCTTTCTGACCTACCTGGCTAGATCTTTTATACTAGGGCTTCCCGGTGAGGTTTTACCCATAATGCAATTCATTTTATTTATTAATTAGTGTATGGTGGGTGTTTCACCAGGTGAATGAAGACAGCACTGGCAGTTACTCCTTTATTGTAGGGTCCAACCTGTGGACAACTATCATATATGAACAATAATCCAAAATGATTGCAAATACAATATGACCTTGTACACAAATGGAATGGTCAATGGGAGCTAAACAAAATATAAATTTCTTATCATACAATCACTAACACCCTGTAACCTACTTGTTTAAATAACAAAAATACCTCTTGCATGGTCATAATGGGAGCAAACAGCAATGGGAGTATAAAATAAATCCTTCATTATACACTCAATGGTACCTTTGCAACTTTTTCCTGAGCAAGCAAATAATATCTCATGATCCTAATGAAATGAATGGAACAAATATACAAATAATACAAACATGACAATTATGTAACTTACACAGTGCCTCCCCTATAAATCACTGGTGAATTATCTCTCAGGCTGAATCAGAAGCCACAGGTCCAAGTCAGAATGGCACTGTAATGCAATACATCACTAAGATAATATTTTCCAATTCTCTATACCATAAGTGAGTAGGATTATGGTCATGCCTGATAACATTGACTCACGGCAAACGTTTATATTACTTCCACTCGATGCAACTGTTTGCCTTTTACATAATTGCAGGGATTTAAATGATAACAACATAACTCACCAATCATGCTATTGACACAATGTTTTGTTGCTATTCCTTCCGAAATAATCCATTCTAGGGCATAATCAACCGCGACTCCCTTCAAACGCACAGATGCCACCTATTCCCTCCTCTGAGAGGACGCTTTGTCTCCGTTCCGCAACAGAACATCAGAATGCGCAACAAACTTACAGTGGTTACAAATTGTGTAAACATAAATCTGATTTATATACATTAACTCTCTTATTTCTGTTGCTTGAACAAAAACTAACTCTTATCCACAGACGAATCATTTATACATATTAAGTCAAAATTATACAGAAAACTGTTTAGGAGGGAATACTGAGATATTCTCTGTACAGTGGGGTTTAAAACAAGTTTAAAAATACTTAAAATAAAAAGAATAATAAAACTATATAAAAGTGGGCATGCAAAATAATTAAAAGACAGGAAAGTACGAAAAAGTGAAAGAAAGGGATCCGTGAGGGAAAACGGGAAAACACAAAGAGAAAAACTTGAGAGAAACAAAACTAAGGTGAATTAGTCGAAAGGAAAAAGGCAAGAATAAGACAAGGTAAGTATAGAACATAAGGTAAGTAGTGTATAAGTAGTGTTACGTGCAGTAGAAATAGTGTAGATTTATAAGTAGATCACGACCAAAGGGAAAAGTAAGTCAGAGGATATAAAAACACAGATTCATTCTTATTAAAAAAAACACAGGGAAACAGCAAAGCCACGTCATCTTGCAGGGCGAAAGAGTCCGTAGATTTCCTATAAAGGTTCATAGCGTCAGTGAAACAGGCCTGCGGGGTGACCCGCCTGAAGCCAGGGGAAATTCACTACAAAATAATAATAATAATAATGTTATTATTATAATTATTGTTATTACTATTATTATAATTATTATTCTTATTTGTATTATTGTTATTATTATTATTATTATTATCATCATAATTGAAATTATTCCTATTATTATCAAAATTATCATAACTGTCATCATAAACAGAATGGTGTTTATAATTATCATTACCAGCCTAATATTGAAAAAAGGGCATTACAATTATTCCTATTATTATCGAAATTATCATTATAATAATTCGAATAATTGTCATGATTTACTGAATGATGTTTATTATCATTATTAGCCTAATAATTACGCAAATCATGATTGATTACAAAATGACATTTTGGCGTAGACTCTGAAATGGCTATATTTCCTAAGATTTTGCCACATTTTCGACTTTTGGAATTTTTTTTCCCCTTTTTTATTATAAATGGACACTCTTATTGTTATTATCATCATTATTATCATTATAATTATTATCATCATTATTATCTTCATTGTGCAATTATTGCAATTATTATCATCATTAGCATTATTATTTTAAATATTGCAGCCATATATAATTTTTTGCCAATTATACTCATAATATCAACAATAATAATAATAATAATAATAATAATAATAATAATTATAACAATGATAACAATATTATAATCATTGTTATTTCATTTTACTTCTTATCGTTATTATTACAATTATTATATATATAATTTATTCATTTCCAATTATACTACTACTAATCATAATAAGAATGATAATAATGATAACAATAATAATACTATAATTACAATTATGATTATCAATATCATTATTATTATCATTATCAAAGTTTTAATATATTTCTTTAGAGTAATACTAAGAATAATAGTAATAATGTTTATAATAATAACAATACTACTACTACTACTAATAATATAATAATAATAATAATCTTATTATTCTTATTTCATTCTTATTATTTTTACAATTATTATCATTTTATTACTACTACTACTACTACTACTATTATTATTATTATAATTCTAATTACAATTATAAGAGATTATTATTATTGATATTATCATCATCATCATTATTATTATTATTATTAATATTAGTAGTAGTAGTAGTAGCTTTACTATTTGTTTTTATCATCATTTTTGCATTTATTCCAATTATTATCAAAATTATCATTATAATACCCATTTTATCATAATTCTCATAATTATCATTATTAATAAAATGGTGTTTATTATTATCATTATTAGCCTAATAATTATGTAAATCATGTGTGAAATTCAAAATAGGACATATTGGGGTAGAAGCTGAAAAGTCTATATTGCCAAAGATGTTGCTACTTTATCGTTTCTTGGGAATTTTTTCTTTTTCCTTTTTTATTATAAATGGACACTATTATTGTTATTATAATTAATATTAAGATCATTATTATTATTATCATCATCATTCTCATCATTTTCATCCTTATTATCACCATTATTACAATTTTTGCAATTATTGTCATTATCTTCATTATTATCATAATCATTGCCGCCAAATATATATTTTTGGCAATTATAATCATGATAACAACAATTATAATAATAATATATTTAATAACATTGATTATAACAATGATAATAAGATTATAATCATTATTATTATCATCTTTTTACTTTTTATCGTTATTAATGCAATTATTACATATATAATGTATTTCTTTACAATTATACTACAACTACTACTAATAATAATGATAATAATAATAATAATAATGATAACAATAACAATATTATGAATACTATTATATTATTCTTTAATTGTTATTGATATTATTGTTAATATCATAGTTATGATATATATATATATTTTTTTTGAAATGAAAGTAATAATATCGATAATAATAACAATAATAAAATAATAATAATAATAATTATTATCATTATTATTGTTGTTGTTGTTATCATCATTATTACAATTATTCCCATTATTATGAAAATTATTATTTTATTGGCAATATTATCAAAACTCCTAATTCTCATGATTAACAGAATCGTTTATTAGTATCATTACTAGCCTAATAATTAGGTAGATCATGATTAAAATCGAAAAAAGGGCATATTCCGCAAGACTATCCCACTCTTTCGACTTTCCGAGAAAAAAATCTTATTATAAATGGACACTATTATTTTTATCATCTTCATAAATTATCATCATTATTATCATTATTTTTATAATCATATATATATATATATATATATATATATATATATATATATATATATATATATTATATATATATATATAATATTTAATATTATATATTATATATACATATATATATAATATATATATATATATAGATATATATATATATATATATATATATATATATTATATATATATATGTATATATATATATATATATATATTAGATAGATAGATAGATAGATAGATATATATATATATATATATATATATATATATATATATGGTAATTATACTTATAATAACAACAATTATAATGATAATAACAAAAATAACAATGATTATAACAATAATAACGATATTAAAATCATTACTATTATCATCATTTTCATTTTTATCCTTCTTATTGCAATTATTAATGATAGAACACATTTCTTTACAATTATATAAAAACTACTACTACTAATAATGATTATAATGATAATATTGATAGCAATATTATAATTACTATTATGATTATTATTAACATTATTAATCATTATTATATTTTTTAATCATAGTTATGATATATTTTTTTTTGTAGTAATACTAACAAAACAGTAGTAATATTGATAATAATAAAATGATAATAATAATAATAATGTTAATAATAATGATAATATATTTTTATTATTATTATTATTATTATTATTATTATTATTACTGTTATTCCTATTATTATTATTTAACAATGATTTTAAAATTTTAAACAATAAAACAATAATAACGATATTATAATCATTGTTATTATCAGCATTTAACTTTTTATCGTTATTATTGCAATTATTACAGATATAATATATTTCTTTACAATTATACTACTACTACTGATAATAATAATGATAATAATGATAACAATTAGTATAGTATAATTACTATTATGATTAATATTATCATTCTTATCATTATTATTGTTATTATCACAGTTATAATTTGTTTTTTCTAGTAATAGTGACAATAAAAGTAATAAAAATGATAATAATATTCCCGTTATTATCGAAATTATCAATATAATAGCAATAAAAAGAAATCATAATTATCATGACTAATAGAATGTTTATTATTATAATTATTAGCCTAATAATTACGCAAATAATAATTGAAATGGAATAAAAGAGTATTTTGGCGTCGACTCTAAGAAGGGTATATTTCGCAAGAATTCTTTTTTCTTTTCATTATAAATGGACTCTGTTATTTTTATGATCTTTATAATTATCATTATTATTGTTAATATTATTATCATCATTCTCATCATTATCATAATCTTTATCATCATTATTACAATTATTACAATTATTATCCTCAGTATTATTGTAATCATTGCCGCCATATGTATTTTTGGGGGAATTATACTCATAATGACAATAATAATAATAACAACAAAAATAACAATGATTATAACAATAATAACGAAATTATAATAATTATTATTATCATCATTTTATTTTCTATCGTCATTATTCTAATTATTACGGATATAATATATATCTTTACAATTATACTACTACTAATAATAATGATAATGATAATAATGATAACTTTATCAATATTCTAATTACAACTCTGAGTATTATTACCATTATTATCATTATTATTGTTATCATCAGTTATAATATATTTTTATGTAATAATACTAACAATTAAAGGAATAATAATAAAAATGATAATAATAATAATAATAATAACAATAATAATAATAATAATAACAATAACAACAATAATAGTAATAATAACAATAATAATAATAACATTATTATTGTTATTATTATTGTTATTATTACTATTATTATTATTATTATTATTATTATTATTATTATTATTATTATTTTCATCATTAATGCATTTATTTCTATTATTATCAAAATTATTATCATAATATCAATTTTATCAAAATTCGCATAATTGTCAATATTAATAGAATAACGTTTATTATTATCATTATTAGCCTAATAATTACGCAGATCACAATCAAACTTAAAAAAGGGCATTTTAGCGTATGCTCTGAAAAGGCTATACTTGGCAAGATTTTGCCACTTTTTCTACTTTTGGGACTTTTTTCTTTTTCTTTTTTTATTACAGATGGGCACTATTATTGTTATAATCATCATAAGAGTCATCATTATTATCATTATTATTATTATCATCATTATTATCATCATTATTGCAATTATTGCAATTATTATCATCATTATCATCAACATTTTTGTAATCATTTCTGCCATATTTTTTTTTTTGGATATTATTCTCTAAATAACGATTATTATATAAACAACAACAACAACAACAATAATAATAATAATAATAATGATAATCATATTAATCATAATAATAATAATAATACCTATAATAACGATATTTTAATCATTATTATTATTATAATTTTACTTTTTATTATAGATTTAATATATTTACAATTCTACTAATGTTATCATAATAAGAAAATAATGATAACAATAACAATATTATAATAACTATTACGATTATTATTATCATTATCATGATTATTGTTATTATCACAAGTATAATATATATTTTTTGCAGTAATACTAACAATAAAAGTACTAATATTGATAATGATAATAATAATAATAATAATAATAATAATAATAATAATAATAATAATAATAATGATAAGATATTATTATTATTATTATTATCATTACTATTATTTTTTTTATTATTATTATCGTCATTATTACAATTATTCCCATTATTATCAAAATTCTCATTATAATACCAATTTCATCAAAATTCTCATAATAGAATAGTGTTCATTATTATTATTTCCCACTCTTTCGACTTTGGGAATTTTTTTGCCTTTTCTTAATTATAAATAGACACTATTATTGTGATCATTATTACCATTATTATTTTTATTATCATCATTCTCTACATTATCGTCATTATTATTATCATTATTGCAATTATTTTAACTATTATTATCATAATCATCATTCTTATTGTAATTATTGCCGCTATATATTTTTCTTTTTTGGAAATTATACTCAAAATAACAACAATTATAATAATAAGAATATTAATGATAATTATAACAATAATATTAATATTACAATCATTATTATTATCATCACTTTATTTTTTATCGTTCTTATTGCAATTATTACAGATATAATATATTTCTGTACAATTATACTCCTACTACTACTGATAATAATGATAATAATAATAATAATGATAACAATAACAATATCTTATTTACTATTATGATTAATATATTTCTTTTAGGAATACTAACAATAATAGATAATATCAATAATGTTGATAATAATATCAATAATTATAATAAAATAATAATAATATTATTATTATCATTATTATTATTATTTATTTATTTTATCATTATTATTATTATAATTATTATTATTGTTGTTGGTGTTGTTGTAACTATTATTATTTTTTTTTTTTTGCCTTTTCTTAATTATAGATAGACACTATTATTGTGATCATTATTACCATTATTATTATCATCATCATCATTCTCTACATTATCGTTATTATTATTATCATTATTGCAATTATTTTAACTATTATTATCATAATCATCATTCTTATTGTAATTATTGCCGCTATATATATATTTTTTTTGGAAATTATACTCAAAATAACAACAATTATAATAATAATAACAATATTAATGATAATTATAACAATGATATTAATATTATTATTATCATCACTTTATTTTTTATCGTTTTTATTGCAATTATTACAGATATAATATATTTCTGTACAATTATACTCCTACTACTACTGATAATAATGATAATAATAATAATAATGATAACAATAACAATATCTTATTTACTATTATGATTATTATTATCATTATTTTCATTATAATATATTTCTTTTAGTAATACTAACAATAATAGATAATATCAATAATGTTGATAATAATGTTACGCCGACCGCCTCGTCTCTCTGCCACCAACACAAGGCAGGCTAGGCAGACGGCGTGTTATATACAGGGTCGTGAACACTGAACAGCTCCAAGAGGCACCGAACACCACAGCGTCCCAGAACACCAGGAGAGGAAACGCCAAGTGGCGAGGCAGGGCACGAAGTAAACACAAAATGACAGTCGTTCCTTTATTTACACAAGTTATTTACCCGTACACTTTTCTATAGGCACAATACAGGGGGGAAACCAGCATGTCACACAGCACAATACAGCTTATAACAGGGCAACACAAGGTCACAAGGGCACACACGAGGTCTTCACAGGAGCAGCACCCAACCGCGTCTCTGGCTTGTTCCTCCGCTCCTCCGCTCACAGCCCGCTGCGTCATGTTTGCCCAGGTCCCTTCATGTTAACACATGTTTCGCACAGAGACAAAGACCCACTGGCGTAGCACTATCCCCCCCTATCAAGCAGACGACCCGTCTGCTCTGTCATATCTAAACCTGAAACAAACTACAGAAAATTTAAATAAAATCAGTTCTCAGAAACACAAAAATCTTTCATCCAGCGCGGCTTTCTTCGCTCTCGCTGGGGTCTCTCTGGAGGAGATGTGGGCGGCGGTAGATTGGCAGTGGCCCCCAGAGGGGTATCTCCTGCCCCAAGACCTGGCTCATGGCCACTATTGACGTCTGTTGCATCGCCCTCACCGTCCAAATGCTCGTCCTCATCTCGGTCAGCGTCTGCCACGTCCTCATCGCCGCTACTGGGGCTAACTTCATCTTCTTTTTCACCATGGCCCCAGGAGTAGCTTCCTGGCCCATGGTAACGCCACAGCCGGTGCGCCAAGTCCTCAAGGAAGTCAGGCAACGGCCCCACACCAACCAACTCCTCGCTCCCCGACGACTCTTCTGGATGCTCCACTTCCTCACAAGTGCCCAGCTTTGCACCAGCTGGCACCTTCTGGGCCTTATTGGAGAAGTTGGCTACCAACACTGTAACTAACCCCTCCCCTGGTCCAACAAGGCTCCGCCCAACCGCTACGCCATCAGCCAGCTGCAGGTTTTGAATGGGCTCCATGAGGCCCTCTACTTCACGCATCATTCTTGACAGTCGACACCGGATTCTAGACTCTGTCCTGGGGGCAAGGTGCAGTCGCTCAGCCGTAACTACCTCTGCACAGCCAACCTCTGGAAGCAAGGGCACATCTTCACCGTGCACCCTCACCAGCTTCCGTCCAAGGTCGACACACGCCTTACTCTGCGTCAGGTAGTCAAGGCCCAGCAAGCAGTGCTCGTCCAGATCGGCCACATACACCGGCAGCCGCTGCACCGTGCTGCCCACGCCAATACGAGCCTCCACTGGCCCCTTGAGCTGCACACAATGCCCCGTGACACCACACAGTCTCTGTGGTGCATCTGGAAGTCGCATAGTGGCCAACATATCAGGCCGCACTAGGGTCTTCTCAGCCCCAGTGTCCACTGTCAGGCGGCATGGCTTCCCATCTACTGAGCCCTCCACCTGCATCGTGCTGGTTCGACGGCAGCTTACCCAAGTCGGGGCCCGGGAACCGAGGACGGCTGGGTTTCGGCCCCCTTCTCCAGCCTGTCCGAGTTTTCCGCCTGTACCACTTCCTTAGCCTTAGGACATGCACTCAGATGGTGACCATACTTGCCACAGTCCTTGCAGCACTGCTGGAAGGCATCAGAATCCGTCCGGTTGAGAGGACGTGTTCTCCGCTTCCTCCGACACCGACTACGTCTGTGCCCTACCTCTCCGCAGCCCCAACACAAGCCTTGGAAAGTTCTCGGGCTCACCTTCCTCAATGCTATTTTCTCCACTTTAGCCTTCCGGCCCCGGAGGTCACGGCGGGGCTGAGCAGCTGGCCCTAGGCCACTCGTTGCCTTCCTCAGTCATAGACTCCTCTATCATGGCTGCCGCCATCTTTGGACTTGACACCATTTGTTACGCCGACCGCCTCGTCTCTCTGCCACCAACACAAGGCAGGCTAGGCAGACGGCGTGTTATATACAGGGTCGTGAACACTGAACAGCTCCAAGAGGCACCGAACACCACAGCGTCCCAGAACACCAGGAGAGGAAACGCCAAGTGGCGAGGCAGGGCACGAAGTAAACACAAAATGACAGTCGTTCCTTTATTTACACAAGTTATTTACCCGTACACTTTTCTATAGGCACAATACATGGGGGAAACCAGCATGTCACACAGCACAATACAGCTTATAACAGGGCAACACAAGGTCACAAGGGCACACACGAGGTCTTCACAGGAGCAGCACCCAACCGCGTCTCTTGGGCTTGTTCCTCCGCTCCTCCGCTCACAGCCCGCTGCGTCATGTTTGCCCAGGTCCCTTCATGTTAACACATGTTTCGCACAGAGACAAAGACCCACTGGCGTAGCAATAATATCAATAATTATAATAATAATGATATTATTATTATTATTATCATTATTATTATTATTTATTTATTTTATCATTATTATTATTATCATTATTATTATTACTTATTTATTTTATCATTATTATTATTATTATTATTATTGTTGTTGTTGTTGGTGTTGTTGTAACTATTATTGTTATTTTTATTATTTTCATCATTATTGCAATTATTCCCATTATTATCAAAATCATCATTATAATAGCAATTTTGTTAAAAATTCTCATAATTGTCATGAGTAATAGAATAGTGTTTATTATCATCATTATTAGTCTTACGGATTCATGATTGAAATCGAAAAAAGGGCCTTTTGGCGTAGACTCTGAATAGGTTATATAGATTTTACCACTTTTTTCGACTTTTGGGATTTTTTCCTCTTCTTATTATAAATGGACACTATTATTGATATTATCATCATTATTATCATTAATATTAATATCATCATCATTCCCATCACTATTATCATCATCATTGCAATCATTGTAATTACTATCGTTATTATTGTAATTATTACAGATATAATATACTTCTTTACAATTTACTAGTACTACAAATAATAATAAATATAATAATTATAATAATAACAATATTATATATACCATTATGATTATTATTATCAATATTATTATGATTAACTTTATTATCACAGTTATATATATTTATTATATATATTTTTTATTAATACAAAAAATAAAAGTAATAATAATGATAATAATAATAATAGTAATGATAATAATGATATTAGTGATAATGATAATAATGATAATAATAATAATAATATTGTTATTATTATTGTTAATATTAATATTATTATTATTATTATTATTATTATTATTGTTATCATTATTATTATCATTATTATTCTCATATTCTCAAAATTATCATTATAATAACAATTTTATCAAAAGTCTCATAATTGTCATGATTCATACAATAGCGCTTATTATCATCATTATTAAGGTAATATTTTTTTGGAAATTATACTAATAATAACAACAATTATAATACTAATAACAATAATTATATATATATTATATTCATTATAATCATAATATTACTTTTCATCGTCATTATTGAAATTATTTCAGATATAATATATTTCTTTACAAATATACTGCTACGCCAGTGGGTCTTTGTCTCTGTGCGAAACATGTGTTAACATGAAAAGGATGACCTGGGCATGTGTTAACATGAAGGGACCTGGGCAAACATGACGCAACTGGCTGTGAGCGGAGGAGCGGAGGAACAAGCCAAGAGGGAGACGCGGTTGGGTGCTGCTCCTGTGAAGACCTCGTGTGTGCCCTTGTGACCTGATAAACTTTGTGTTGCCCTGTTATAAGCTGTATCGTGCAGTGTGACATGCTGGTTTTCCCCCTGTATTGTGCCTATAGAAAAGTGTACGGGTAAATAACTTGTGTAAATAAAGGAAAGACTGTCATTTTGTGTTTATTTTGTGCCCTGCCTCGCCACTTGGCGTTTCCCCTCGTGGTGTTCTGGGACGCTGTGGTGCTCGGTGCCTCTTGGAGCTGTTCAGTGTTCACGACCCTGTGGACGCCGTCTGCCTAGCCTGCCTTGTGTTGGTGCAGAGAGACGAGGCGGTGGCGTAACAAATGGTGTCAGGAGCGGGATTTGTGATATTTGATCAGTGAGATCGCCGATTTATCATGTCGTCCAAAGATGGCAGCAGCCATGAGGGAGAGGAGGCTATGACTGAGGCAGGCACGAGTGAGGTGAAGCCGAGCCAGATGGACCTGATCACTGCCATGCTGGCCGGTATGAGGGAGGAAATGGCACAAAGGGCAGAAGAGCAGGCACAGAGGGCACGCAAGCAGGCGCACCATCTCGTCGATATGCAGGCAAGGAAGGCAGAGGAACAGTTCTGCTGACATGTTGAGGTGCTACAGAGCAATCTTGCATCTGTGAAGATGGAAACTCAGCAGTACACCGACAAGGCCTGCAACAGCGTGAAGAGTGAACTGATGGAGGAGGTGCAGACTCTGAAGGGTGAGGTTCAGGGCCTGAGAGAGGAAGTGAAGGCGGAAAGGCGGAGTCACGAGGTAGTAACATTGCAAGCAGAGAAGGCAGACGAGGTTCTGGCAACAGATGCCAGAGTGTCAGATTTACTGGGGTCTGCCTGGGGTCCGTGGCAGGAAACCCCCGGGCCTCGCAGTGTCGTGTCGGAGCCAGTGGTCGCAGCAGAAGGGTGGGGACCCATCGGAACCGCTCCCTTCGGTATAGGTGGCGGCAAACTCGGACCCGGTCAACCCGCCTCGTTGCCTCCCTCACCCCCTTCCTCCCCCCCGGGCGTGTTAGTTCACGGCACGCGTTCTCCACCCCGCAGCCCCTCGGCCTCCAGACATTCTGTGAAGCGTAAGCCAGCTGAGTACGACGGGAAGGTGGCCTGGGAGGCATATGTCGCCCAATTTGAAATGCTGGCATCTGCCCAGGGCTGGAGCCAGGAAGAGAAGGCCCTGCAGCTGGTAACAGCGCTAAGGGGCCCCGCGGTGGAAGTGTTGGGGCATCTGCCGCCATCCCAACATGCCTCTTACACCAGCGTGGCGGAGGCTTTGAAACGCCGTTTCGGGCACCACCACCAGGCCGAGGTATATCGGGCCCACTTGAAGAAGCGGACTTGTGAGCGTGGCGAGACACTGTCCCAGCTGGCGCAGGATGTGGAGGCGCTGGTAAGGAGGTCGTACCCTGTGGCTGCGGAAGAGATGATTGTGGTCCTGGCCCGCGATTTCTTTGTTGACGCTTTGCAGGACCAGCAGCTGCAAATCTACGTCAAGCAGGCACACCCTGAGGACCTGCAGGTGGCGCTGGCGAGGGCCTTGGAGTTCGAGGCCTTCCTGAAGGCAACCAGTGGCCTAGGGCCAGCTGCTCAGCCCCACCATGACCTCCGGGGCTGGAAGGCTAAAGTGGAGAAGGTAGCATTGAGGAAGGTGAGCCCAAGCACTTTCCAAGGCTTGTGTTGGGGCTGCGGTGAGGAAGGGCACAGACGTAGTCGGTGTCGGAGGGAGCGGAGAACACGTCCTCTCAACCGGACGGATTCTGATGCCTTCCAGCAGTGCTGCAAGGACTGTGGCAGGTATGGTCACCATCCGAGTGCATGTCCTAAGGCTAAGGAAGTGGTACAGACGGAAAACTCGGTCAGGCAGGAGAAGGGGGCCGAAACCCAGCCGTCCTCGGTTCCCGGGCCCCGACTTGGGTAAACTGTCGTCGAACCAGCACGATGCAGGTGGAGGGCTCAGTAGATGGGAAGCCATGCCGCCTGACAGTGGACACTGGGGCTGAGAAGACCGTAGTGCGGCCTGATATGTTGGCCACTATGCGGATGCACCACAGAGACTGTGTGGTGTCACGGTGCATTATGTGCAGCTCAAGGGGCCAGTGGAGGCTCGTATTGGCGTGGGCAGCACGGTGCAGCGGCTGCCGTTGTATGTGGCCGATCTGGACGACCACTGCTTGCTGGGCCTTGACTACCTGACGCAGAGTAAGGCGTGTGTCGACCTTGGACGGAAGCTGGTGAGTGTGCAAGGTGAAGATGTGCCCTCGCTTCCAGAGGTTGGCTGTGCAGAGGTAGTTACGGCTGAGCGACTGCACCTTGCCCCCAGGACAGAGTCTAGAATCCAGTGTCGACTGCCAAGAGTGATACGTGGAGTAGAGGGCCTCATGGAGCCCATCCAAAACCTGCAGCTGGCTGATGGCGTAGCGGTTGGGTGGAGCCTTGTTGGACCAGGGGAGGGGTTAGTTACAGTGTTGGTAGCTAACTTCTCCAATTAGGCCCAGAAGGTGCCAGCTGGTGCAAAGCTGGGCACTTGTGAGGAAGTGGAGCATCCAGAAGAGTCGTCGGGGA